>NC_077227.1:343422206-343517206 GCF_027887165.1 Monodelphis domestica | reverse complement strand
ATTAGCAACTGAAGGGATCAGGAAAGGCTTCACATAAAAAGAAGTAGAATCACCAATATGATCTCCTTTGACCTTAGCCCATCACTGTAAAGATCCTTTTCTTCCATGCTTCAGCTGGCCTCCTTCTGGCCTCGAAGCTCCCTTTCTCAATGAAGAGATTCTCCTGGAATTTCCCAGAAAGGGATCAGACAAGCCATTTTTCATTCTTTGGACTTCACGGCCATTTTTGAATGTGAGTACCTACCCCAGTTCCTCTCCCCACCCACTTTATATGTATTGCCTTCCCCCATTAGAGTGTGACCCTCTTGATGGGGGCCAGCACAGTTCCTGGCATTTGGCAAGAGCTTAAGAAATACTTGTTAACATGTAAAACCCGGTGGAATTGCACATTGGCTAAAGGAGGGGGTTTAGGTGTAGGGGAGGAAAAGAACATGAATCATGTAACCATGGAAAAATATTCTAAATTAATTAATTAAATATAAATTTTTCAAAATAAAATAAAAACCTGAAAAAAAATCCTTGTTAACTTGTTGACTTAATAGGGCCCATTTTTCCCACTAACGCACACTTCTACTTCTGTTTCCTTTCAAGGGGGAAACATTTGTATCTGGGCCTCAGGTTTGGAAGAACCCTAATGCATTTATCCCAGGCACCAGAGTAACTAGTTCTATTTCTTTGGTCTAGGATGAGAGAAGAGGGACACACACATGCAACATAACTGCTACTCTGTGCTAGTCTTTTAGCATATTGAGCAGAAGCATGCTGACAGCCCAAGAAAGTTAATGCAGTTTCCAAAGGGATTCTACCTCCCACAAAGCAGCTTAGGTCTTGGAAGAATCTGGGTCATTATGTAAATACTATCTTTCTGGACTTCCACTGAGATTTATTTTAAGTGTGGTTGGAAGTATTTAAAAATATTTATAGAGCAATTCTCACCTTCAAACAAAAATCAAATTTATCATAGCTCATTTTTGGATATAAAACTGTCCTTTCTTTGCCTACTAAGATAAGACTTCCAATCGATCCTGAATCTCTTCATTCAGCATTTATTTATGTTCATTTTAATAGTATATCTCCAAATGGAACCAAAAAATAAATTTACTTCCTCCATTTTGAATTCCAAAAAAACTAACAAAGAATTCAGCTTTAAAATAGAAAAGAGAGCTTGTGAAAACGAAAGAAGAAAGAGAGGGGTGTATGTAGTGAGTCGTGTTCAGACATCAAGGAAAACTTGCATATTGCAGAGTCCCATTTGTACTTCTGTCTCTATGTTATGGCAAAGTTTTTGAACTGCCGGATGTCTGAAATAGAGAATAACTGTAGCATGCTTAATAAACCGGAGGCCAAAACTCACCCAGCTGAATATAGGAGGCCTGGCTTCTTTCACTTAATTGCTGCTTGACTTTGGGCAAGTTATTTGTGCTGAATATATTTCCTTATTACCTAAAAATTAACAGGCGGATTGGTTACCTTTTAAAAAACAACAACAACAACAACATTTACCTTCTGTCTTAGGATCAGTAGTAGTAAGTATCAATTCTAAGAAAGAAACATGATAAGAGTTAGGCAACTGAAGTTAAGTGACTTGCTCAGTTACATAGCTAGAAAGAGTCTGAGGCTTGATTTGAACTCAGATTCTTCAGACTCCAGGCTTGTTGTTCTATCCACTGTGTACTACCTAGCTGTTCCAAATTGGTTGATGGTAAAAAAAATCTTTTCCAGTTCGTGTGTGTGTGTGTGTGTGTGTGTGTGTGTGTGTGTAAGTATTGAAAACAGCACTGGACTGGAAATAAAGAGGACTGAGTTATTGCCACAACCTTTAACATTAACTTGCTGTGTCATTGTGGAGGAGAAACAGTGTGAGTCAATGGATAGATAGGCAACGTTAGGTTGAGTCTTGCCTCTGACTCATACTGGCTGTATGACTCTGGACAAAGTCATTTAAGCCTCTCTATGTCTCAGAAACTCTCTAATATTATAAATCAGAATAGGCACCAAACTATATTTATGTTTTTCTTATCTCGGCCCTATACCAGTGAAATGATACAATCCACCACACATACATACACACACCAACCAAAATGACTTTAGGCAAGCCACTTCTATATAAACTAGAGGTTCCCCTCTATGCACAGGGAAATTTGAATTAGAGGAGCTATAAGTTTCTTTCTAACTCCAAAACTTTATAATTATACCCATTGAGTCAAAGTAGATGACAAATCATATAGTATAATTTCAGAAACATCTTGCATTCCTATAAACTTTCTTCCCCTAAAACAAGATGACCGAAGTTCTAAATTAGATGATTATTTTTGTGGTTTTAATATTGCTGCTTCTCTATAGTTCTTTTAAAAATGAAGACACTACCAAGAAGATGAAGAGAGAGAGAGAGAGAGAGAGAGAGAGAGAGAGAGAGAGAGAGAGAGAGAGAGAGAGAGGCGCTACTGAAAAGAAGTGAGGGGTGTCTTTTTAATCATTTTACCCCTCACAAAACCTAAGTCAAATAGGCATCAAAGTCTCTTCTATTTGGTTACTAGTAAATTATTTTACCTTTTGTTGTTTTGTTGATTCTTTGTTTTTTAAATTAAATTCATTATTGAATTCCAAATTTGAATACCTAGAAAGTGATGTTCCATACACAGAGCAGAACACTAAGCTATGAAATACGGATATATTTAATAGAACTTGCTTTTTAAAAGTCATTAATAAATTTGTTACTTCCAAAATTATAATGTTGATGTCTCATAAATTTCCTTTTTTTCTTTTGTGTATTCTTATTCTTAAAAATGTTTCAATAGTTCTTTTTTGCATAATTATTGCTCCTCAAACCCTCTGAAAAACTGAAATAAAAATTTGTGGGAATAGAGCCAAGATTGCAGAATCACTCCACATTCCTCTTCAAACAACTTTAAAATAATAGCTCAAATTAAAATCTTCAATAGAAGGTTAAGATGATACATTCTTCCTTCCCAAGACAACTTAGGAGGTTGGGAGGAGAGATCTATGACACAGGGGTAGAAGCTGACTCATAGCACAGGTGGAGGAAACCACTAGTGGTTAGAATGACAAAAGTTGCAGCTTCAGGAGATCTCAAGCTAAAGATAATGAGGGAACATGACAATGGAGTCAGAAAGAGATTATGGAAGACCCCTGTGCTGGCACTGGAAACAAAACTGGATGCTACTTGACAATACTATTGTTTATATCCACTTCTGGGACATGGGTAAAAGGGTGGAGAGAAATGCTTTCAATAATGAGGGAGCAAGGGCCCTGAGAAGCAGTATCAATTGCAATCTCAGGAGTTCAGGGGCTCTTCCTGGATAATGACCAGAGTGTAGATGAAGAAAGCAATGACCATATCTCTCCCCAAGTCACACCACCTTGGAATCAGAAACACCTTTGACATTGCTAGAACTAGCTCTGAAAATAGCAGTGCAAAAAAGACCTGAAGCTTGGGACAATTCTCTTCCCTAACCCCTGGGTCAAAAAAAGAACTCAACTTTAATATAAATTCAAAATCAAGAAATCATGAGAAAAGAAACAAACAATAATAACAAAAAGTATCCTTTGTTGACAGGGAAGATAAAGTCACAAACTCAGAAGTACATAATGAAGTCAAAATCTACAAGAAAAATTTCAAAGAAAAATGTGAACTGAAAACAAACCCAACAAAAATTGCTGGATAAGTTAAAATGGTATAGGAAGGTTCGGGCAAACAAATAAGAGCAAGGGGAAAAAATAGGACAAGACAACTAACAGTTGTCTTAAAAGAAGCAGAAAAAATACTGATGAAAATAACATCTTAAAAACAAAACTGGCCAAATACAAATAGAGGGACAAAACATCACTAATGAAAATAACTCCTTCAAAAGCAGACTTAGTCAAATGAAAAAATAGGTACAAAAGCTTACTGAAGAAAATAATTTCTTAAGAAGTAGAATTTGACAAAAAGAAGTTAATGACTAGAGACATCAAGAAACAAAGAAAACAAAATGAAAAAATAGGGAGGAAATGGGAAATATCTCTTTGGGAAAAAAACTGACCTAGAAAAATAGATCACAGAGAGACCATTTATGAAATATTGGACTACCTGGAACCATAAACCTAGATATCATATTTCAAGAAATTGTTGAGGAAAACTGCCCACATATCCTATAACAAGGGGATTAAATAGAAATGGAAAGAATCTACCAAACATCACCTGAAAGGAATCCCAAAATGAAAACCTCCCAGGAATATTATAGCAAAAGTTCAGAGCTCTCAGCAATCAATCAGAACTCAATCAAAAAGAAATCATTCAAATATCATGAAATCACACTTACAATCACACTAGATTTGGCAGCTATCATGCTAAAGAAACAAATGGCTTGGAATATGATATTCCACAAGGCAAAAGAGCTAGAAAAACAAAGTATACCCCTTCAAGGGAAAAAAAAATAAATATTTGATGAAATAAAGAACTTTCAAGTATTCCTGAACAGAGCTGAATAAAAAATTGACATTCAAACACAAGTTTCAAGAGAATCATAAAGAGTTAAATATGAAGGAGAAATCATAAGGGGCTCAATAAGACTAAATGGTTCACAATTCTATATGGGAACATGATACATGTAACTTCTAAGATGCCATTATTTTATGGCATTTAAAAGGTTTCTAGACAGAGAGGAGGTGGAAGTGAGTTGATTATGTTAATATAATGTAAAAAAATAGTGCATAAGAAAGTAGGATGCTCTGGTAGATGTGGGGAAGAGAGGGAAAATGTAGGAAATATCTCACATAAAAGAGGCATTCAAGAAAAGCTTTGAACAATTGTTAAATAAACAAAAGTTAAATAAATTACAGGAGGAAATAGTAAAAGTATTCTAGTGAAGGATCTCAACTTTCTCTGAGCTAGATAAATCTAACTATAAAATAAATAAGAAATGTAAGGATAATTTAGTTGATGGAGTTTATTGTTCTTGAGGAAACTTCTACTTGTGGACAGATGAGAGGGGAAAGGTAGGAGTCTAGGTGGAATGACTGCTATAGTACTCCCTCAATCTCCCTTTCTGGGCTGTGATAACAGTGGATATAACTCGAGAGATTGGGGATCCCCAGTGGTAAGTTGGTGTTGTTGAGTTGAAGGGAGGTCTCCCCTATTGAATGATGGAGGGGTACCCCCAAAATATCACAGCACAAATACCAGTAAGACAAGCCTCCCCCTTGTCCACTGATTCGGCAGGGAAGGGGTCTTGACCAGCACCTAGGGATGACTGATCAGTAACCTCAGAGAGTTACTTCCTCAAAGCTCCTTTGAATAAATCCCTTCCTTATAATCTGACTGCAGTTATAAAATTGTTTTAATAAACACAAGATGACTGGAAATGGGGGGGGGGCGGTTTAAGGTTCGCTGTGTCCCTATCTGTGTACCAACAAGGTCTTTTTGACATCTTCAGAGCAAATCAGAAATTCTCTTCACCTCCCAACTATCTCTCAAGCTAAATTAAAATATTAGGAATTAAGGAAGAGTAAGGCAGGTGCTGTTAGGTTGGGGTAGGGGGGCAGCTCCATGACCATGAGTCCGAGGCCCCCACAGGTCCAACTAGACGTGAATCTCTCTGCAGATGTTATTAGAGATCTCAGCATGCAGTAAAACTCTTCTTGAGAAGTCCCAGGGCCATTTCTCTTAGATATCTTTCAGTTGGCTCTTGATTGATCTCCAGCAAGGTAAGACACTTCCTCTCACATGGAGATCAAATCTCAAAAGCCCAAACTTCCTCTGGGAATTCTCCCAGGTCACTGTACTTCTCCCAAGGTCCTCCTCCTCTCCTCCTCCTCCAATGGTCTTCGTCCATCAGTCATGTTTTCTTCCAACATTCCATCCTTGCCTTTGCATGCTGCTCTTACAGAAAGAAGAAGATGAATAGAATTATAGAAAAGTTAGATATGAGAGACTGCTGGAGAAAACTGAACAGGAACAGAAAGGAACATATCTTTTACTCAGCTGTACATGGCACCTTTGCAAAAATTGGCCAAATGTCAAGTAATAAAAACCTCTCACTCAAATTCAAAAAAGCAGAAATATCAAATGAGCCTTTTCTAGATCAAAATGCAATACAATTATATTTAATAGAGGGTCATGAAAACTTAGATTAAAATAATCTGAAACTAAATAATCTAATTCTAAAGAATGAGTGTCAAAGAAAACAATGATAGAAACAATAATTTCATTAAAGAAAATTATAACATACCAAAATTTGGATGATGTCAGTAAAACAGTTTTTAGAGGAAAATTATTATTTCTTTTCAGATGATGTGGTGATATATTTAGAGAATTCTAAAGAATCAGCTAAATAAACTAGTCAAAACAACATTAGCAAAGTTACAGAATATAAAATAAAACCGAACCCATCATAAATCTTCAGTATCTCTCTATGCTACCAACAAAACACATTGGGAAGAAATATAAAGAAAAATTCCATTTAAAATAATTTGTCAAAATGAAATAATTGGGAGTCTACATGCCAAGATAAGCTCAGGAACTAAATGGATACAATTATAAAGTACTCTTCATATAAAGACATCTAAATAATTAGAGAAATATTAATTGCTCATGAGTTACCTGACACAATATGATAAAAACAATCATTCTACCTAAGTTAATTCACTTATTCTGTGTAATACCAAACTATCAAAGAATTATTTTATAGAGTTAGAAAAAGTAATAACAAAATACATCTGGAAAAACAAAATATCAATAATAACAAAGGAAACTGAAAAAATGTGAAGGAAAGCTACCTAGCAGTACCAGATTTACAACTATTATAAAGCAGTGGTAATGAAAACAATCTGGTTCTGGCTTAGAAAGTGTTGTGTATAGATTAGGTACACAATACTCAGTAGTACATGACCACAGTAATCTAGTGTTTGATAAATGCAAAAATCCAAGTTTTGAGAATATTAACTTATCATATGTCAAAAATTGCTGGAAAACTGGAAAGCAGTTTGGAAGAAACTAGACAGGGGTCATCTAGGGTGCTTAGTGGATAGAAAGCCAGGCCCAGAGATGGGAGGTCCTGGATTTCTGTCTGTCCTCAGATACTTTTTAGTTGTGTGATCCTCAGCAAATCACTTTACACTAACTGCCTAGCCAGCCCTTACTGCAATTCTGCCTTTGAACTGATACTTAGTATTGGTTTTAAGACAAAAGGTAAGGATTTAAAAAAAATTCATGGGAGTTGTGTTTGGGGAGCTTCTTCTCTTATTGTCTCCCAACAGAAAACCCTGCAGGCTTCTTGTATTTCTGGCTCATCATTTGTTTGCCTGAACTGGCCCTGACATTTAGGATTGTCCTTAAATGTTAGCTTCTGACGAATATTTTGTGTAATTCTGCAATCAAGATGTCATTGGCTGCAATTTATCAATGAGTATTTAGATCATTATTCAGACTGATATACATCTATAAATTTCAGGTTTTATTGTAAGAATAAGTATGCAAGACTAGTAGTTGGCTTCTATTCAGAAAGTCATCTTATCTGGCAGTACTTTGCTTTCTAAAGGACTTAAGAGCCTTTCCATTTCTAAAATATCTTTATCCTCTAGGCCTAGGTCTACAATAGCTCTTTTCTTCACTTATTCAAAGTGTGAGGTTCTACTATATTTAGCCAATGAAACAAATTATTTATTAAATCCTACGATATGTAAAGCTTATAGCTGGGGATTAAAAGTGTAAACCTTAACATTTCTTAGACTTATAAATGTTGGAAATTTCACCATTGGGAAATTTCCTACTTGAAAAATTTCCTACTGATAGTCTATTGGAATGTGAACCCCCTTGGCATGGGAGGGTCTTTCTCCTCCCTACTTAAGATTACTTTAGGACAGAGACCTTTTGCTGAACAATGGAAAGGGCTTTGACCTATGCTTAAGCATAGAACAGGAAGTTCTTTGAGTCATGATTGATTTTAGAATTGATACAATAGAGATACTTGGAATGACAGAACCAGGTCTTGGAACTTCCAATCTCCATCCTGCTCAGGGTAACAGGATTTAGGAAGGGCTGCAGCAAAGGATCAAGATTTAATTATTTGAGAATATGACCTTCAACAGACATGTGCAAAGCCACAGACCTCTGGGCGGTCCTGGGTTAAGCTAGAGCCACCATTGGCACAGGGAAGACATGGACAGTGATTGGTAGATGTGAGAACTGAGGGGAGGGAACTTGGATGGTTTCCTTAAAGATAGCGGGGTCTGAGGACTGGAGAGGTTGGAGAGGTTTTGCTCTTAGAGGTTGTGCTCTGAGGAGCTTGCTCTGAAGGAAGCTGGAGGTGGAGGCCCCTGAGACTGTTTCTCCATTTTGGTCACGTGAGTGATAGGGACTGATCTCTTTTCTTTGCCTCAGATATCTAAGGGCTTGGGCCTTTTGGCCCAGCCTAAACAGAGGGGGTATTTAAGCCCTATTCCCTTCTCTCCCCTCTCTGTCTCTCTGTCTGTCTGTCTGTCTGTCTCTCTCTCTCTCTCTCTCTCTCTCTCTCTCTCTCTCTCTAATACCTTTCTTCCTCCTGTTTGTAATTAAACTCCATAAAAGGTTGACTGCTGACTTGAGTTTTCATTAAGGAATTACATAGCTGAATTCCTTGGCGACCTTAAATTAATATATATCAGTCTTTTTAAAGTGATTTCCATGTCACAAAAGTAAAAAATAAAGTAGCCTTGTTCTTAAGAAGATTAGATTTACTAGAGAGAATTTCTCTTATTACACCAAGGAGAACATACTCACAATAATTAATTTTTAAAAAGAAACTCAATTTTACCAATAAAAATGTTTCATTTTCCAGAAAAAAGACAATCAAACTATATTCTCCTTTCTAGATGTCTATTTCAGTGACATTTGAAGACATTTCATACTTCTAGTTGTTTATTTAAGTCACCCTTCCAGTCCTCCAGATTCAAAACCTAGGTTTCAACCTCTATTTCTCACTATCTCTCACTCCCTATATCCAATCTGTTCCCACAGCCTGTCTATTTTATCTCTTAAAATTTTCTCCAATAAACCATTTTCTCTCTTTTGATACTAGATCACTCAGTGCATGCCTTTATCCCCTCACCACTGCATTACTATGGTAGTGTACTATGCTTGCCTTAAGTTTCTCCGCATGCCAATCCACCCTTCATTCAGTTTCTTAAGTGACTTTCTTAAATCACAGTTATGACCATGGCATAGTTTTACTCAGTAAACTCTACAAATGCCTCCAGGATGAAGCATAAAATCTTCTATTAGGAGTTCAAAGCCCTTTATAACCTGTTCCCCATCCTTTCTTTCCAGTCTTCTTATAGCTTCTGCCTCTCCCCTACCTCCAAATATTTTTCAGTCCAGGAACACTAGGTTTCTTGCTGTCTCTTGAAGATGTTTCATTTCTTAGCTCTGTATATTTTCTCTGGCTGCCCCTTATGCCTGGAAGTCTCTCCTCCCTTCTCTGTTTCCTAACTTCCCTAGCTTCCTTCAAGTCCCAGTTAAAACACTTTCCATGAGAAGTCTTTCTCAACTCCTCATAATGCCAATGCTTTTCCTCTTTTGATTCTTTCCTATCTATGCTGTATATGACTTGTTTGTGCTTAGCTGTATGCATCTTTTCTCCCTCATTAGACAGTGAGCTCCTCTAGAAGGTATTGCCTTTTCCTAGGTGCTTGTTAAATGGTGATTGACTGAGCATTTCTTTGTAAGATGGGGACAATAATACTTATGCTACCAACCTCATGGGGTTGTTTTAGTTAAAGTAATTGGTAAGTATTAAAACTTATATAAATATGATAAAAAGTTATCTATGGCATTGGGATAAATGCTGGTATGGGAGCTAGAAAGACCTAAATTCAAGTCCTACCTTCCACATTCACTTGCCTCCTACCCAAATCTCTTAAACTCTTAAAAGAGTTGTAGATAATTTTCTAAGACTGAAAATTGTAGATGAAATAATAACTTGTATTTTTTTTTTAGAAAGCACTCCCTCATCTGAGAGATTCCTATATTAATGAAATCACAGGTCCATTCCTTCTTCCTTTATGGGTATTAGCTTTTGTTATTGTTGTTAATTAGTACTTATGGTTTTCTTTATGATATGATGATTGACCTCCAGTTTCATTTCCTCACTTTCACATATGAAATTTGTCCAATCCAATGAGATATCCAAAAAGAAATTCTTTACTCAAGTCAATTAAAAAAATCCTCAGGCTTCTACCATGAATATAATTCTGCCCCAAGCACCGAAATAAAAAGACAGAAATAGTTTAGTCTTTACCCTGAAGGAATTTACATATGGGGGGTGGCACAAAAATAACCACAGAATAGTGGCTATTTTTTTAAAAATGAATAATTCTAAGAGGGAGAGAGAACTAGCAATGAGAGGAGGAGAGGGAATCAAAGAGGTTTTGAATAAGAGGTGGCACCTGACATGCTTTGAAGACATCTGAAGTGTTTGAAGAGGTAAAGGTGAAAAAGGAACATATACCAGATGTAGGAGAACAGCTTGCAGAAGTAAGGAGATAGGAGGTAGAATATTGTATATAAAGAATAGCGAGCAGATCATTTATACTGTGATAAGAAAAAAACTTATCAGTCCAGTTAAGTATTTACTTTATACAAGGCACTGTGCTAGGTACAATGAGAAATCTCAAGTAGTTCCTGCCTACAAAGAACATAGGAAAAGGATGCACAAATTATGGCAGTATGAGATGTAAGGTGAAAGTGGAACAAGAAAAATATTTTTGGATGTGCACACTGAATAGGTTCATACATATACATACACACACATATGTAGGTGTGAATGTGTCTCTGTGTGTACACACACACATATAGTAGAGAGAGTACACAAGGATGAGGTAAGCATATCCCCACTCAAATTTGTCTAATTCACATCATTTCTCTGACGTGCTTTCCTTTCCTCCGGGACTGTGAAATTTTATAAAAGTTGAATAGATTATAACTTTTTATTATTTTTTTTTTTAATTTAAAACCTTACCTTCCGTCTTGGAGTCAATACTGTGTATTCCCTCCAAGGCAGAAGAGTGGTAAGGGCTAGGCAATGGGGGTCAAGTGACTTGCCCAGGGTCACACAACTGGGAAGTGTCTGTGGTCAGATTTCAACCTAGGACCTCCTGTCTCTGGGACTGGCTCTCAATCCACTGAGCTACCCAGCTGCCCCCTAGATTATGACTTTTTAAAGACAAAGACCATCTACTTCTTTTGTGCTTACAAAGCACATAGTAGGTACTCAATAAATACTGGAATTAAATGGAATTGAAATTTTTCAGATATTCTCTTACGTAATAGTCACACTTGTTCCCAAACCTTGTAGTCTTTCCCATGTCCTTGGGAAGAGCAAGAGTGATCCTACGAGCTAATTTGATGGGTGAGAGAACCAAATAATGATAAGTTGCCAACATTTCACATCTAAGAAAACCCACCTCATTATCCAAAGAAGAAAAATGCTAGCAGAAGAAACATGGCAAAAGGAGAAGCCCTCAGTGAAAGATTATTTTAATACTGTAGTGCAGCTGGGAACAAATTATAAGGCAATCAGGCTTGGCAGCCTTTGGTTAACCTGCTTCCTGTTTATAAGCACCTGCATAGTACCTTCTTTCTGCCCCAAAGAGCTATGAATTCCTGTCTGGCATGAGAATTTGTTATGAATATATTTGGGTTCTATTCTCTCAGAATGTGTCCTACCCATGTGAGTGGCTCTGCCCCTGTATTCACAGAAGATATTCACAAAGAAGAATAATCACAAATTATTATTTAGAATTTAGTAAACATGGGAAGCTTGCTATGTATCACACAGGAACCACCTGGGCTCTGCTACCAAGCTGATATTTTATGTTAGAGAACACACCCCACAGCACAGCCATAGATGATTCAGATTTCATGATTCATTAGCTAATCCAATCCAAATGCTTAATATTTTCTTACAGTATATAAGGTATGACACTAGGTTCTGAAGACCCAGAGCCATGGAGGCAAAAAATGTCCTTGCCTTTAAAGAAAAGACATTCTGCTGGGAATTGGGGTGAGGGGGATTTAGACAGGACATATAAACAGATTAGAACTACATGATTAAGGAGTCACAGGATACTGAAAAGTAAGAGGAACAGTGAAAACTTCTGGTACAAAGTGACAAGAACTTTGAGTGAAGTCTTAGAATAGAGTGTGAGGAGGGAGACCATTTCAGGAAGATGGAAAAGCTTAATCAGAAGCACAAAGGGGAGAGTTTGACTGCTGAGTTTAGAGAACAATAAGTTGAATAATTTTGCTCAAATGTAGAGTGTGTGAATGGAAATATGTGCAATGAACCTGGAAAGGCAGGTTGGAGCCAAATTATCAAGGATTTTACTGTCAAGTTGAGGAATTTGCATTTTACCCTAGAGGAAATAGGTAACCACTGAAGAATACTGAGCAAGCAAGTCACATAATTCAACTAGGACTGTAGAAAGATTATTTCAGCAGCTCTACTCGGGAGAGGAGAGATGAGGCAAATAGAACAATTAAGAAACTTCCAAGAGTCCAGTATAGAACCAATAAGGCTTTGAACTAAGGGAGTTTTTTTCTATATGGCTTTTAGGAATGCAATGAATGGTTCCAGAAGAATTTGTGCCAGCTTTGGCTGAACACATCAGGAAAATCATGAGTCCTGTGTTCTCATTTCTCCAAAGATATTCCCATGGTGGCTCCATAGCATCATGCCCATTACCCTATACCTCTGCTTCACCTGTAATAAAAGTTTAAGAGCACAAGTCAAAGAGGACTCCAAATTTGATACTGGGTCTATCTAATATACCTAATCTAATCTAATGTAACTAAAAAGTTACATTAGAAATAATTCCGATTGAAATAGCCTAAACAATAGAAGAAGAATAGAGACATATATGGTGATGACATACTTTGACTTCATCCACAGGAGGATCAATTAAAGGAATGGCTTATAATTAGCCTAGAGAAAAGATGACTTATAGAGGAAAACGTCAGCTGTTTTCAAAAAGGCTGTCATAGAAAAGAAAGGTATGGCTTTCTCAACTTTACCCTGTAGGGCGGTACCAGATTCAATGAGTAGATGTTGTAAAGATGGAAATAGGGTTGACTAGGGGACACTTCCTAGCTGTATTTATGGGCAAGTCATTTAATCCCAAATACCTCACTCTAACTGCTCTTCTGCCTTAGAACCAATACTATTGATTCTAAGACAGAGGTTAAAGGGTTTTTTGTTTGCTTGTTTTGTTTTGTTTTTGTTTTTGTTTTTGTTTTTAAGTAAATTGAGGCTTCATATGAATATAATCCTTATCCTCAAGCCCATTGGTGTGGGACTAGCTCCTAATTTGGTGGAGATGAAGGCCCTACCATGCATGAGGGTGTATGATTGAAAAATCTGTTACCCTAAAAAACAAACAAAAAAAAGAACTACATATCCAAAGAGCCCACTAATTTTCCTGTCATTACATACTTCCTGTAGACAGAGGATAAAGGGAGTGGGCTTTGAGGCTCCTCCTCTCTTTTTAGCATGATGTAGCATCAGGGTGATGTTGATAAGGTGGGGAAATTTTGAAAATGGCTAACCAGTCATAGGCACATGGTTTTTATTTTGTATCCTCTTTATTCCTTGATTTCTATCATTTAATAAACCTCATAAAATATATTTTTATTATTAGAGATTAAATTTTTAATTTTTACAATGGTCAGGGCAGAGATGAAGAGAGGGGAAGAACATAAGCCTTTTTGAGTTCTCTTTGGGACTGTGGGTTTTAAAGCTTTGTGGCCCAGAGAACTGCATTCCCCAGTGTGCCTCAGGGGTCCCTCCCTACTACTTCCTGGCATGGGGAATTGGTCTAGAATGAACCAATCCTGTGCTGGGGGAGGGACCATGCCCCTACTTCCTGGCACGGGATTGGCCTATATAAGGACCAATCCCACAGCTAGGAAGGACTTTGAATTAAACTTGATTCAAAGTTTAGAGAGTTAGTGAATTTCAGCCAGGAGAAACTCTAGTTGTTTTTCTTTAATAAAGGTTTAAAAAAGGATCCAAAGGGTGAAATTTTCTTTCAGCATCTTCAGGACTCTTCAGGTGTCAAGGTACTTCAGGCACTCCTGACTTCCAGTTTTAAGAGGGAAGATGGAAGAAGCCAATCCCACTTCAGCTTGTTAAAGGAAAAGACTCTGGGAAGACATGAATGGATCTTATAGTCACCATCATGTCCTATCTGCAGTTTACTATGCTACTGGTTGATAGGAGTTTCCCTTGAGTGAGATCCAGGACCCTCTTCTTTGGCTGAACTGAACTATCTTACTTTCAGTGGAAGAGTTCTTTACCTCTGTGTTGATTGTCATATGTTAACCTTCTCTGATGTCTGTTTTGCTAAAATTTGGATAAATGGGTTACTTTGTTATTCATGTTATTAATTGCAGAACTGGTATTGGGTGGGGAAGGGGTCAATCTTGTGGTCCCTCTCCATCCCAGTAATGAAGAAGTTATCATAAGTTAGATTGAACTTTATCATTTTCCCCAGACTAACAATATTTAAGGGACTATATATATATATATATATATATATATATATATATATATATATATATATATATATTTATATGTGTATAAATATATATGTATATGTTTATATTTTTTCTTCCAGGAGACCAGATCAGCCTCTGGCTTCAGCTACCTGTTCCCCCTCCTGGCAAGAAGGAAAAGAAGAATCTGGAAAGAAGAAGCTACAGATGTCTATTCTGACTCCTTTTAAGCCATGCAAGGATATCTACATTCTATAGACAGGGGAACAGGCCCTTGCCACATGTGGAACCTCACTACCTATATGGGGTCTGCTTTCTTACAAAGGGAAACACTTCCTAACAGTTAGAGCCTTCCTAAAGCAGAAACGATTGCCTTGAAAAGTAGTGGCCTTTTTCTTCTTGGAAGTGTTTAAGGAAAGCTTAATGATCATTTGGTAGGTATGTTGTAAAGGGAATTTTTTTTCCCTGGTGTAGGTTGAGCTCAATGACCATGGAGGCCCTTTCCAACTTTGAAATCTGTGATTCTGTCTTTAGGGGAGATATTTTTTGGTGAAGAAACCTGAAGTTAAATTTATGCTAAATTTAAATTCAAAACTAAATACAAAAATCCTCAGTATACTTTGTGTAGAAGAAAATAAGCATTTTCATGAGCAATTATTCCCAAGATGTCAGTGATTCACTACCAATGTCAATGTGCCTTCATGTTTTTTTTTTTTTTTAATTTTAATATTATTTTATTTGGTCGTTTTCATACATTATTCACTGGAAACAAAGATCGTTTACTTTTCCTCCCCTCCCCCCCCCCCCCCCCCCCCCCCCCCGCCTTTCCCTCTCCCATAGCCGACGCATGATTCCACTGGTTATCACATGTGTTCTTGACTCGAACCCATTTCCCTGTTGTTGGAGTTTGCATTATAGTGTTCATTTAGAGTCTCTCCTCAGTCTTATCTCCTCCAACCCTGTGGTCCAGCAGTTGCTTTTCAGCGGTGTTTTTACTCCCACAGTTTATCCTCTGCTTGTGGGTAGTATTTTTTTTTAGATCCCTGCAGATTGTTCAGGGAAATTGCATTGATACTTATGGAGAAGTCCATCACCTTCGATTGTACCACAATGTATCAGTCTCTGTGTATAATGTTTTCCTGGTTCTGCTCCTTTCGCTCTGCATCACTTCCTGGAGGTTGTTCCAGTTCACATGGAATTCCTCCACTTTATTATTCCTTTTAGCACAATAATATTCCATCACCAACATATACCACAATTTGTTTAGCCATTCCCCAATTGAGGGGCATCCCCTCATTTTCCAATTTTTGGCCACCACAAAGAGCGCAGCTATGAATATTTTTGTACAAGTCTTTTTCCTTATTATCTCTTTGGGGTACAAGCCCAGCAGTGCTATGGCTGGATCAAAGGGCAGACAGTCTTTTATCGCCCTTTGGGCATAGTTCCAAATTGCCCTCCAGAATGGTTGGATCAATTCACAACTCCACCAGCAATGAATTAATGTCCCCACTTTGCCACATCCCCTCCAGCATTCATTACTTTGCATAGCTGTCATGTTAGCCAATCTGCTAGGTGTGAGATGATACCTCAGAGTTGTTTTGATTTGCATCTCTCTGATTATAAGAGATGTAGAGCACTTTTTCATGTGCTTATTAATAGTTTTGATTTCTTTGGCTGAGAATTGCCTGTTCATGTCCCTTGCCCATTTGTCAATTGGAGAATGGCTTGATTTTTTGTACAATTGATTTAGTTCTTTATAAATTTTAGTAATTAAACCCTTGTCAGAGGTTTTTATGAAGATTGTTTCCCAATTTGTTGCTACCCTTCTGATTTTGGTTACATTGGTTTTGTTTGTACAAAAACTTTTTAATTTGATGTAATCCAGATTATTTATTTTGCATTTTGTAATTCTTTCTAATTCTTGCTTGGTTTTGAAGTATTTCCCTTCCCAAAGGTCTGACATGTATACTATTCTGTGTTCGCCTAATTTTCTTATAGTTTCCTTCTTTATGTTCAAGTCATTCATCCATTTTGAATTTATCTTGGTGTAGGGTGTGAGGTGTTGATCTAAGCCTAATCTTTCCCACACTGTCCTCCAATTTTCCCAACAGTTTTTATGAAATAGTGGATTTTTGTCCCAAAAGCTGGGATCTTTGGGTTTGTCATATACTGTCTTGCTGAGGTTGCTTGCCCCCAGTCTATTCCACTGATCCTCCTTTCTGTCTCTTAGCCAGTACCAAATTGTTTTGATGACCGCTGCTTTATAATATAGTCTGAGATCTGGGACTGCAAGACCCCCTTCCTTTGTATTTTTTTTCATTAATTCCCTGGGTATCCTTGATCTTTTGTTTTTCCAAATGAACTTTGTTATGTTTTTTTCTAAATCAGTAAAAAAAAATTTTGGGAGTTCCATGGGTATGGCACTAAATAGATAGATGAGTTTGGGTAGGATGGTCATTTTTATTATATTGGCTCGTCCTACCCATGAGCAGTTAATGTTTTTCCAATTGTTCAAGTCTAGTTTTAGTTGTGTGGAAAGTGTTTTGTAGTTGTGTTCATATAGATCCTGTGTTTGTCTCGGGAGATAGATTCCTAAGTATTTTATTTTGTCTTGGGTAATTTTGAATGGGATTTCTCTTTCTAGTTCTTGCTGCTGAGCTGTGTTGGAATTATATAGAAATGCTGATGACTTATGTGGGTTTATTTTGTATCCTGCAACTTTGCTAAAGTTGTTGATTATTTCAATTAGCTTTTTGGTTGAATCTCTAGGATTCTTTAAGTAGACCATCATGTCATCTGCAAAGAGTGATAATTTGGTCTCCTCCTTGCCTATTTTGATGCCTTCAATTTCTTTTTCTTCTCTAATTGCTACTGCTAGTGTTTCTAATACAATGTCAAATAATAGAGGTGATAATGGGCATCCTTGTTTCACTCCTGATCTTAATGGGAATGGATTTAGTTTATCCCCATTGCAGATGATATTAGCTGATGGTTTTAGATATATACTGTTTATTATTTTTAGGAATGACCCTTCTATTCCTATGCTTTCTAGTGTTTTTAGTAGGAATGGGTGTTGTATTTTATCAAAGGCTTTTTCTGCATCTATTGAGATAATCATGTGATTCTTGTTGGTTTGCTTGTTGATGTGGTCAATTATGTGGATAGTTTTCCTAATGTTGAACCAGCCCTGCATCCCTGGTATGAATCCTACTTGATCATGGTGGATGACCCTTCTAATCACTTGCTGGAGTCTTTTTGCTAGTATCCTATTTAAGATTTTTGCATCTATATTCATTAGGGAGATTGGCCTATAGTTTTCTTTCTCTGTTTTTGGCCTGCCTGGCTTTGGAATTAGTACCATGCTTGTGTCATAAAAGGAGTTTGGTAGGACTCCCTCTTTGCTTATTATGTCGAATAGTTTGTATAATATTGGGGTTAACTGTTCTCTGAATGTTTGATAGAATTCACTGGTGAATCCATCAGGCCCTGGGGATTTTTTCTTAGGCAGTTCTTTGATGGCTTGATGGATTTCAATTTCTGATATGGGATTATTTAAGAAAACTATTTCTTCTTCTGTTAGTCTAGGCAATTTATATTTTTGTAAATATTCATCCATATCACCTAGATTGGTAAATTTATTGCCATATAGTTGGGCAAAGTAGTTTTTAATGATTGCCTTAATTTCCTCTTCATTTGAGGTGAGATCCCCCTTTTCATCCTTGATGCTATTAATTTGCCTTTCTTCTTTCCTTTTTTAAATTAAATTAACCAGTACTTTGTCTATTTTGTCTGTTTTTTCAAAGTACCAGCTTCTAGTCTTGTTTATTAGCTCAATAGTTCTGTCACTTTCTATTTTATTAATTTCTCCCTTAATTTTTAGGATCTCTAGTATGGTTTTCTTCTGGGGGTTTTTAATTTGTTCATTCTCAAGTTTTTTGATTTGCATTTCCAATTCCTTGGTCTCTGTCCTCCCTAATTTGTTAATATATGCACTCAGGGATATGAATTTTCCTCTAAGTACTGCCTTGGCTGCATCCCATAAGGTTTGAAAGGATGTTTCGCCGTTGTCATTTTCTTCAACGAAATTGTTAATTGTTTCTATGATTTCTTCTCTAACTATCCGATTTTGGAGTATCATGTTATTTAATTTCCAATTAATTTTTGATTTGGGTCTCCATGTACCCTTGCCGATCAATATTTTAATTGCCTTGTGATCTGAAAAGGCTGCAGTTAATATTTCTGCTTTTCTGCATTTAAGTGCCATGTTTCTATGACCTAGTGTATGATCTATTTTTGTGAATGTGCCATGTGGTGCTGAAAAGAAGGTGTATTCTTTTTTGTCCCTATTTATTTTTCTCCATATGTCTATTAATTCTAATTTTTCTAAGATTTCATTCACCTCTTTTACCTCTTTCTTATTTATTTTTTGATTTGATTTATCTAAATTTGATAGTGGTTGGTTCAAGTCTCCCACTAATATGGTTTTACTGTCTAATTCCTCCTTCAATTCTCCTAGTTTCTCTATTAAAAATTTGGATGCTATACCATTTGGTGCATACATGTTGATTAGTGATATTTCCTCATTGTCTATACTTCCTTTTAGCAGAATATATTTACCTTCCCTGTCCCTTTTGATCAGGTCTATTTGTACTTTGGCTTTGTCAGATATCATGATTGCAACTCCTGCCTTCTTTCTATCGGTTGAGGCCCAAAAGGTCTTACTCCAACCTTTAATTCTAACCTTGTGAGTGTCAACCCGTCTCATATGTGTTTCTTGAAGACAACATATGGTAGGGTTTTGTGTTCTAATCCAATCTGCTATTTGTCTGCGTTTTATGGGTGAGTTCATCCCATTCACGTTCAAAGTTATGATTGTTATTTGTGGATTCGCTGGCATTTTGATGTCTTCCCCTAGTTCTGACCTTTCTTCTTTAGCTTTCTCCTTTTGAACCAGTGATTTACTTTAGGTCAGTCCCCCTAGTCCCCTCCCTTGAGATGCTTCCCTTTCTAGCCCCTCCCTTTTTATGCTCCCTTCCCCTCCCCCCTCTCCTTCCCTCCCTTTTTGTGCTCCCTCCCCCCTCCCCCTCCTTAATTTTCCTTTCTTTCTTGCCCTAATGGATAAGATAGAATTCAGGATCCCACTGGATCTAGATGTTCTTCCCTCTCAGATTTGATTTCACTGAGAGTAAGGTTTAAGTACTTCCACTTCACGCTCTCTTCCTCTCCTTCTCATATGAGAGTTCTTCCCCTCCCCTTCCCATGTGTATCTTTATATGGGAAAGTTTATTCTATTGATTCCCCCCCTATTTCTTGAAGTTAATCTTAGTATTATCACGGTTCCCCCCTCCCTTTTCCTTTTTTTGCCCCAACTTTCCCCAAATCTTCTTGATTCCCCAATCTTTCCCTATGCATGTTTCTTCTAACTACTCTTATGATGATACAATTTATGAGAGTTACACAAAACATTTTCCCCACATATTAATATATATAATTAGATGTCAATGTAGTCCTTATAGAAGAGAGTTTGACTTAAAGAGAAAGATAAGATTTATCTCCTTTTCCCTTTCTTTCATATTTACCTTTTCATGTTTCTCTTGCTTTCTGTGCTTGGATATCGAACTTTCCACAGAGCTCTGGTCTTTTCTTAGCAAATGCTTGGAAATCTTCTATTTTGTTGAATGCCCATACTTTCCCCTGGAAGTATATAGTCAGTTTTGCTGGGTAGTTGATTCTTGGTTGGAGACCCAGCTCTCTTGCCTTTCTAAATATCGTGTTCCATGCTTTGCGGTCTCTTAGTGTGTTAGCCGCTAAGTCATGTGTGATCCTTATGGGAGCCCCCTTATATCTGAAGCTCTTCTTCTTGGCTTCTTGTAGGATTTTCTCCTTTACTTGGAAGCTCTTGAATTTGGCAATTACATTCCTAGGCGTTGTCTTTTGGGAATTTAGTATAGAAGGTGTTCTATGAATCCTTTCTATTTCTATTTTGCCCCCTTGCTCCAGAACGTGGGGGCAATTTTCTTTTATAATCTCCTCTAGAATAAAATCCAATTTGTTGTTTACCTCTGGTTTTTCTGGGAGACCGATGATACGGAGATTTTCTCGTCTTCCTCTGTTCTCCAGGTCCGTGACCTTCTCAGTGAGATATTTTATGTTTTCTTCCAATTCATTAATTGTTTGGGTTTGCTTTATTGATTCTTGCTGTTTTATCATCTCACTTTCTTCGAGGTGCTTAATTCTGGTCATTAGGGACTGGATTTGCTTTTCAGCCTTGTCTGCCCTTCTATTGGATGCTTCGAGTTCTTTTTCCAATTGAGCAGTCTTATCTGTCAGACAGCTGATCTCTTTCTCCCATTTTTCTTTCCAGAAGGTTTCCATCTTTTGGATAAGTTCCAGTTTGAGATCTTCCAGAGCTTGTTGATAGTTTCCATTTTGGGAGGCGTGTTCTGAATTTTTTTGGATTTCCTCTTCATTCTCCTCTTTCCCTTGGGTACTTCCACCATAAAAGTTTTCAATAGTCACTTTTTTCCCTTTCTTCCTGGAGGCTTGATTTTGGGCCATGTGAGCCATCCCTTTGGTGGTTTTATTTCCCTTTCCTTTTTGGTCTGGGGTCTGGGTTATAAGAGTGGTTTTTCTGTGAATTTAGGTTGCTTCAGACTAGTTCTTCCCAGCCTCCGAGCCCAGGTATTCAGCTCCGCCCAGATAATCCGTGCGCCTTGTTCAGAGCAGCCCGCCCGAAGTCCGCTGGCTTCTCCAGTGAAAGCGCCCTGAGACGTTTTTTCCTGGCAGTCCCCAGATCCCAAGGACCCTGGAGTGCCCCCCCAGACAGAGACGCTCCCCACTCACTCGCTGTCCCGGTGAGCGCTCAGGTAGCTCACTCTGGTTTAGTGGGGGAGGTGGGGTGGGGGAAGGGCGGCTCAGTTCACTTTTCTGTGCAAGCTTTTCCTTCTTATTTTAGTGTGGAAATGTTCAAGCCCCACGTACCTTTGCCTCTGTGGGGTACTGGGGAGTCCTTCTGTTCCTCCAAAGGTGATTTTATGCTCCTTTGATGTAGTCTATTTCGTTCGGTGCTGGGGAGAGGAAACGTGCCGGGTCTAGATTGCAGCCATGATTACCCGGAAGTCCGCCTTCATGTTTTATAAGAGATAGAGTAGGATGAATTTGGATTATTCTTAAGGTTGAAAAATAAGGAAGAGTAGAAAGTTTGAGTTGGAGAAATGCTTAACTTCTATTCCTACTTTCACTTTATGATAGTAACTAGTGTCTCAGGTTAGCTGTATCACCACAGTGTTATTAGAGAGACTATGTGAGACATTTAAAACTAGGCAACATAGTACAGTGGAAAGGGAGGAGTAATTGATATCATTGGAATTATGTCCCTATACTGGCTCTACTACTTGGCTTCCTATTAACCCCTCTGGGCCCTAGTTTCCTAATCTCTAAAATGAAAGTGCTGAACAGGATGACTCTGAAGGCTCCTTACAGTTCTAGATCAAAGATCCTCTGGTAGTTGTTACTTCTGTACGCTTGGATTCAGTTTTCAGCTTAGTAGGCCCAGAAACTAGATTTCTATTAGGACCAAAACTAGTAGAATTCATTCATATTAAGCTTAAAAAAGAGAGTGACTTTATATTCTAGAATGTCAGGGAGTTAATTGTGCAATGAAAAAGATATCTGATGTGACAGCTGGGACTGGTCATCTACACCCTCCCTTTCAATTGAGTAGATTCACTTGGGAAATCAAGTTAGAAATCTGAGTTTTTCTAAGTCTAGAATAAAGGAAGCTGGATCTCCTTAAGGATTATTTCTGTCAAGTTGTGATATCCTCACCCTTTTCCATCCAGGAATATTTCTGTGTAACCATTTGTCTGGAAGCAGACTATTTTCTGAAATTAGAGCACTCATTTTGGAACTAAAATAGAGACATGTTAACCAGTTTAAGAATTAAAATTCCTTTCTCACCAATTCTTCTTTTTTCTAGATTCCATGTCTGCACTTCATCATGTAAGCATATTTTTATAACATTCTACAATTTGAAAGTCTATAGCTTACTTTAAACTAATTACATTTAGGGTACTGCTGTCAACACATCTATTCTATTGTACCACCACCACCACTACCAACTAGGAGAATATAAACTCCTTGAGGACAGAAAGATTATTTGTCTTTGTCTTGGTATTCTCATATCCCCAGTGCTTAGTAGAATGCTTTCTACTTATTAGATTATAATTTTTAAAAGTCTGTCAAATTGGATTAGGAAAAGAAAAAATGTTGATCAATGAGACAATTGTAATATTAGCTACAAGAGTAAAAACAAAATCACTAGAAAAGATTACTAAGATAATTTTGCAATTAGTAAGGTAAATTTTCTAAGGTAAATTTTGGAATCTCCATTTTTAAGGGTTTTTAAAAAGTAAGATGGACACCAGATGGTGTTTCATGGTTTAGGGAAGTTAAGCCTAGATAGACTGGGGGACAGGATCTCATGACCTCATTCAGCTCAAGAATTCTATCCTAAAGCAAATGTTCATAACAAAGAATGTCTACAGTGTTGGTTTTATATATCATGAATTACATTTTGTTGTTATGGTAACTAACAATCTACTTATAGTACAGAGAAAAAAGATACCTCTTAATAGGCAGTATCAAATTGTTATGACAACTGCAATTTTAAAAATAAGTAGATTAGAATTTTTTTTGTTCTTCTTTTCCCCTACTAAGTTTAGTTATATCTCATCTCTGAGCCTCAGTTTTGTCCATTTTTAGATATATAACTTGAAATAGGTCTCTTCCCCTCTCCTGACCTCAGTTACCTCATCTACCAACTGAAGGAATTGAACAAGATACACATATTCTAAGTTTTTTTTTCTCCCCTAGATACCTATCCTTGGACTCTCAGTAGTAATATTTGTTCACATAGAAAATAATTTAAAGCAAGATCTGAAAAGGTTTTAAACTTCTCATTTAAAAAAGCACCAGAAGTAAAAAAATTCGTTCTAATGGATCATTTGTTTAAGTGCCACTAAACAGTAAGTTTGATTTATTTTTTTAATTTTCTGGATCAATCTGTTGCTAATTCAGGCTTTGACCTATGGTCAAATAAGTTATTCTAGTTACCTCTAAATAATTTATTATCCAAGGATATATCTATTTTCTTCCTATATTCAAAGGCTAAAAGATGCTTATTTTCACATTTTGAGTACTAGTGATATTGAGTCATACAGTCAGAAAAATAAGCAAGAATGTGATTCAGGATTCAAGTGTTAGTGGTGTCAATTGTAGCTGATGCAACTGCTAATAAACATGATGGTAGAAATTGGCCATTTTGATTTGTTGGGGGGTATTCTCTCTAGGTGTACTTATTCTGAAACAATGATAGAGTAAGCTGAATGAATTTCAAATTGGCCAAAATGGCCAATTGCACCCTGCCATGTTATCTCCATTCACCTAATGTAGACATGACTATGTACACACACTCTCCTTTTTTTTCCTTCCTTCTGACATCTCATGAAACATTCTATGCTTTTTTAGCTGCCAAAAAAATGATGCCAAATTAAAGCCACTTTTGGAACAAAGAATATGAAACCAAGAATTAAAATCTAGAAAGACTGCCTAAGGAAGGAAAGATAAACATACTGAAAAGCCAAAGCATAGCAAGGCTTTGTGATGGATTGTCATAAACTTAGTAAAATAAATACACATATCTGAGAAAACTCTAATTTTATGCATATGTCTCACTTCATGATAACAATTCAATTCAATTCAATGTGATAAGCATTTATTAAGCACTTTCTCTGTGTGCCCAATTCTGTGCCATGAAATGAGAACATGAAGACAAAACTTAATTGAGCTCTTGACTTTAGTTACCTTACATTTTATTGGCAGGAAAAAGCATAAATATAGATAATAAAAACAAAATATATACAAATTAACCATAATTTGTTGAATCTTTTTTGGGAGTGGAGATGACAAGGAATGAATGCTAACAATTGGAGGGATTAGGAAAGGTTCCATAAAGTTACGGAGTCTTTAGTGGAAACATAAATGAAAATTGGAATTACAAAAGAAGTAATTAATTACATCTTGTATTTATGTCTTTATAATTTTCAAAGTGTTTTCAGAAACACCAGTATCCCATAATTTCACTCTGACCCAAATAAATCTTCCTAGAAAAGGGCTGCAGCTCTAGGTTTGAGCAGACCTGGGCGCAATCCTTGGTCCATAAGAGAAGAGATCAAGATTTTTTTTTTTTGTTCTCTGATCTCACCTTAAAGTTCTAGGGAAAGCCTCTCAAATAAAACTAAGTATTACTCATACTAAGTGGTTTCAGGCTCAAATAAAAACTTATTCGGAGGGCCACATAGTGACTTAGAAAACCTCAAATTAACATGATCTATGTTGTGTTGTATTTTTATTTATTTTGTTATACTTTTCCCAATTACATCTTAATTTGGTTCAGACAGCACTCTAGTTTGCAGATGTGTGGCCCAGGCTGATACCTGGGTTGCCTTCTAGAAAAGGTATACATTGTACAATAAAGTAAATATCACATATGGGAGATCTATTTCTTTACTCTTTTGCAAAAAAATTACTTAAAACACAAAAGATAAATAAAACGTACATGACCAAATACTTAAAACATGAAATCTTATATTTTTTTCTGGTAGGAAAAAGTAATTTTGTAGAATTGCTCAGCAAATAGTTCAATACATCTCATATCTGTAATTTCTAAGCAACTTGTAAGTGCACATCACTCTTCTAGAGAGCCTGAGAATGGTTTTGACATTCTGAGTTCTATAAACATCAGTAACTTCTGCGTATTGGTCATCTTCATTAAGAATTTGTTGAAAAACTCACCTACTGCTGGGAAACCATTTCCAGACCTTTTGAACACATGAATTTACCAAAAGATTACCAAAATTAAAAAAAATCCATTTTCATGATTTCTATATGGTGACCTAGATGAAAGAAATAAAGAGTAAAACAGAGGGGGGTGGGGCTAGAAATCTGAGGTGTGTTTTTGCTGCCATGATGGGGAAAGAAGAGGGAAAAAGACGAAAGGACATAAATCCCTTTCTACCTGCTGGAAGATCAAGGAAGAAAAGTCCCAGTGCCTCTGGCCCAACAAAGAAGCCACATAGAAAGCCTAGGGAAAAAATTGAAAACAATCTCACCAACCTTCTTTTAGCCAGAGGTACACTAGAGCCAGCTCAAATCATCTCCTGAGACCCAATTGTTAAATTTTCAGAGTGAGCATTTACACTTCGGTAATCAGAAAATACTAGAACTCAGAGTCTGACTGTTTTGTTGATCCATCTAGATTTAAGAAAGTGATGGAGAAAATGTTAATAATGGTTAGCTTTAAACATATTTATTTCATTGTAGTTTACTCTTTCACTGTTATAATAATTTTGAAGTAACATATAGTAAAAATAAAAGTTTGTAGTGTATATGTACATTTACCACCAGTGGAACTCGTTGATAAACATTTAACAGCATGCATACCACTGACGATAGCCCAAACGATGGGCTTTTTGGCTCAGGTGCCAATCCTTTTTCATGCAGCTTCCAGTTATGAAGAAACATAGGAACCAACCTGGATCCAGAACACTAGAGTACTATTTTGCAGTCTAAATACACACATCTCTTGGTGCCCTTTATCTCGGGCTAAAATTTGAAGCCAATTTTCATTTTGGCATGATGATATCTCTGGGTTTTCAAATTTACATGCCAAGCATATGTCAGAGGGAGGACATTAGTCCAGGTGTCTCTAACTACAAAGCTAACTCTACTCTTTTTGAAATGTTGCCTCTCTTTTAGTTTTTACTTTCAAAAAATTAGAGAAAGCATTTCTGAATCTCTAGAAGAAGCTAAGACTGTACTAATAACAATTATTAACCTTAAGTTACATTTTCCAAGGTTAAAAGATGGCTTGATTGATCTAGTTACTTCTGTTACCTCATTATTACTATATCAAGGAGTCACCTTGATCAAATGCATTTGGAGGGGACAAAGATTTGACTGAAAACAAGAAGTAGGCAGTCTACAAGACTTGTGTTCCTATAGCACTACAGGAAGCAAATAGAGTTTTGGCAGTTATCTAATTAACTAGACACTCCATTGGAATAATTCACATTTCCAATTCCCTTTACAAACATGTGTCATGACTCAACCCATTCAGCTAGCCTCTCTACCACTAGGTGCTGCATTTGAACCAAAGATTGAAGGATGAATTACCAAGAAACCTAACCCGATGTGGATCCACTACCAAAATAGCCCGATTATGTCCATTTCCAGATTGCAGCTGCATTCCCCTTATTAATCATAAGTCCCGGGGATGTGAAGTGTTGCTTACAAATTAAGTGAGACCAGACTTGGAATTGCAGCACTTTTACTGTAGAGCTCTGAGCTGCCTATGCATAAAGATCCCCAAAGAAAGAGCAAACTAATGCTGGAAGGCAAAGGTTTATCTTAATGGCAAACTAGCAAATTCTCAGAGAGAATTCTCCATGTCATCTGTCTGGATTGTGGAGTCAGGTGACATAAGTGAGTAGCCAGCAATTCCTATTCATGACAGGATCGAAGCCATATCAATGCAGTGAGCTAGTCACTGAGGAGCTGGTGACGGTTTAGCATGTACTTTCTGTTCTCCTGTCTAACAATGATTGTATCCCAAAGACTGTTTCCATTTGATGTGTGAAAAGATCCCAGCATCCATTTGGCTTACAAATAGAGGGTACATATTAGCACTGAGCAAATGCTATAAAAATGTACTTGTCAAAGTCCTCAACTTCAGGTTCACCTTAGAAGAGTCTCAATAAGAATGTTATGGAAATAAAATTTCAAACACCCCACCCCCACCCCATTACAATGCAGTATGTTGTAATGAAAAAAAAAAGCATTAGCCTTGGAGTCTGGAAAGAGCTGAGTTCAAATCCTAATTTGGACATTAATTAGTTGATGTTGATGACTATCTCTGGGGAAATTATATTTCTCCTGAGCCTCATTTTCTTCATATGGAAAAGTGCTGGACTAAATTTTTAGGGTTCCTCTTTCTCTTTCATCTTTCCTTCTTTCCCTTTGCCTTATTTCTCTCCCTCACCCTCTGCCTATCTCTCTCTAAATATTCATTTAGTAAGCTTCTATCATATGCCAGGCACTCTGATGGATGCTGGTAATAAAGAAAGAAAAATTAAAAAGTCCCTGCTTCATTAAGCTCATCGTCTATTCAACATAATATATCACAAAATGTTAATAGAGATATTTACATTTAGCAGTGAGGAGAAGCCTAGATTTGGAAACAAGATATGAATTTGAATTTTGGCTCTGCTCCTATATATGTGATCTTAAGCAAATCGTTAACATCTCTGTGACTGTTTTCTCATATGTGAAGATGGAGTTATATTAGACAAGTGCTAAGTCTCAATTGGATGATCTCACGACTTTAAAACAATGTAAAAATATGATTTATTATAATCTAGTCTATGAGTAATGTAGTCTTTTTATTGTCCTTTTACAGATGAGAAAATTGAGGCTGAGAGAGGCTAAGTGACTTGCCTAAGTCATATAGTTCCATGAACTATATCTGTAATATCTGTAAATTACCTCCTAACCTTAAACTATATAAAGACTATTGTAAGGGGAAGGGGGCTCTCTGAGATGAAGAAAAGGAAGAAGAAAGGATACACAAGGAAATCTAAGTGATATAAAAATAAAATATCAATAAAATCTAATAAAAGAAATCTAAATTCAATTGGAAATAATAACATTTACATTGTTTTAAAGTCATAAGATCATCAAATTGGGGCTTAGAATTTGTCTAAGCTACTAGGAAAGGTTTGCTTCAGGAATTGGGACTTGACCAGAGACTTGAAGAAAACGAGGGCAGGCAGAAAAGCATTATAGACATTGGGGACAGCTGGAGCATAGGCATAAAAGATAGGCGATGTAGAGATGAGGAATAGAAAAGGGGCCAGTGTTTTTGGACTTTAGGGTGTGCAGAAAAAAGTAAATAAAAGAAGAATGAAAGATAGAAAAGGGCCAGATTGTAGAGAGCCTTAAATATCAAAGGACTAGAGTTAATTGGAAGCCACTGAAGTTTATGGTGTGATATGGTCAGACCTATTGATTAGGAAAATCACTTTGGCAAGTGAAGGAAAGATGGGATTAAAGTAGAGAGTTGTGAGGTAAGGGGACAACTTAGGAGTTTTTTGCAGTAGTCCAGGTGAGAGGGAATAAAGATCTGAACTAGAGTGATGATTGTGAGAAAAGAGAAATGGACAGATGTAAGGAATATTGTGAAAAGTTAGAGACCCCAACAGTATGAATCTGAGAGACTGGGATTCTAGTAATGTCTTGATAGCCATAAGAAAACATAGAAGATGGAAGGTTTGGGTGAAAAGATGTTAAGCTCTGTTTTGGAAAATGTTAAATTTTGAGATGCCCTAAGAACTTCCAAATCACAATGCCAACAAGGTAACTGTTAATGTTAGATTGCAACTCAGGAGAGACTTAAAAATTGAATATATAGATCTAGGAATTACCTGCCTGGAAATGATAGTTTAGTCCCATTAGAGTTAATGAGAACTGTAAGTACAGTAGCTTAAGAGAAAAGAAGAAACAGAGACTTGGCCATATCCATAGTCATTACTGGGCATGACATGAAGAAGCAGCATAGAAGACTTGAAGAAAAATGGTCAGATAAGTAGAAGGAGAACCTGGGAGAACACTTTAATGAAAAATTAGAGACAAAAGACTGCATATACAGAAGGAAAAGTTGATCAACCCCATCAAATGCTGCAGAGGCCAAAAAAAGGATAAATTTGAGGAAAGATGGTTAGATTTGACAACTAAGAGATAACTGGTAATATTCAAGAGGTTAGTTTCAACTGAATGATGAGGTCAGAAATCACACTGAAGACAGTTTAATAGATGAGAGAATAAAGGAGATAGGAAGTAGAGAGAGAGATTTTCTCAAGAAGTTTAACAGAGAAGGTTCAGAGAAATATAGCTGGCAGAAATGATAAGGGCAAGAGAGCAGTTTTTGTTGTTGTTTTTATGTAAAAGGATAAGGAAGACCTGGATGTATTTGTAGTGACGAGAGAGGGATCCAAAACACAGAGATAAATGAAAAATAATAGAGTAATATTGATAGTAGGAACAATTTCCTGGAGAAAATAGGAGGGAATGGCATAAAGGACAAATGTAGAGGCATTGTTTTTGACAAGAAGAGACATCTATTTTGCTGAGATTGGTAGGGCAATGCCATAATGGTAGCTTAGTAGCAGTGAAAACCTTAAATCACTCTGCATATCCTTCCAAACCAATCTTTTAAAGATGCCTCAAAGGAATAGGAATCAAAGTAGGATGATTGAGGGGGCTCTCTCACTGAACATAACATGAAAGATAGGCAGAGAGAGTGGGTTCCCATGATATAAGGGGGAACCAGAAGTAAAACTGCAAACAGAAAAGTGCAGGCCATGCCCACCTACCATGCCAGACTCAAAACCAGGGTGTAGGCAACTTTGGGGTTCCAGGTTATGGGCTACACCAATAAAAGAACACCACAAACCCACTCCTTAAAGCCCTAGTCACTGGCAGTGAGATCCAGAGGTCCACACTACTGGGTGCTCTCACACCCCTCAGCGGCATGAAGGCAGCCCCAGGATAAAACCCTATGAACCAGAAGTTAAGACAGAAATGGCCTGATTTCCCTGAGATTTCCCTGTCCACTGGCAGGAAAATGAGTAAACAATGGCAAAAAACCTTCTAGACTTTCAAAAATTTCTATGGGGAAAAATAGCAAAGAACAAAAGCACCAGGAGATGATAAGATCCAAGCAAACACATGCAAAATCCTCACAGCAACAACAACAACAAAAATGGGAATTGGTCTCAAGCTCTGAAAAAAATAAAAAAGAAATTAAAAAATCAAATAAGACAGGTTTATTAAAAATTGGAAAAAAGAAATTAAAGTCATACAAAAAGAAAATAACAGCTTAAAAAACAAAATTGGTCAAAAGGAAAATCATATAAATTAGAATTGGCCTACTGGGAAAATGGGCAAAAAAATCAAATAAAGAAAAAGAGTGCCATGAAAAGTACAATGGACCAAATGGAAAAGGAGGATCAAAAAGTCATTGGAAGAAACTCAGTCTTTCAAAATTAGAATTGAGCAAATAGAAGCTAATGATTTCACAAGACATCAAGAAAACAATAAAACAAAATGAAAAAAATAGAAGAAATGTGAAATATCTCTGGAAAAAAATGACCTGGAAAAATGGATCCTGGAGAGACAATTTGAGAATTATTGGACTACTTGAAAATCATGACCAAAATAAAAAACTGGACATAATATTACAAGAAATTATCCAAGAAAACTGCCCTGATATTCTTGAACAAAAAGATAAAATAGATATTGAAAAAATCCAAAGATCATCTCCTACAAAAATCCTCAAATGACAAATTCCAGTAATGTTATAGCTAAGTTCAAGAGCTCCCTGGCCAAGGAGAAAGTACTATAAGTAGCCAGAAACAAACAATTCAGTTATCAAGGAGCCCCAGTCAGGAGTACACAGAATCTGGCAGCTTCCACATTGAAAGACTGCAAGGCTTTTAATATGATATCCTGGAAAGCAAGAGGACTGGGTTTACAACCAAGAATCACCTACCCATCAAAATTGACTATATACTTTCAGGAGAGAGTATGGTCTCTTAATAAAATAGAAGATTTCCAAGCATTTCTGAAGAAAAGACCAGACATAAAAACTTTGATGTCCAAATACAAAATTCAAGAGATTATAAAAAGATAAATAATAAAGATAAAAAAAATATAAGGGCTTCAACAAAGTCAAATTATTTATACTCCTGTATGGAAAGATCATATCTGTAACTCTTAAAAATGTTATCATTATCATAGTAGTTGGAAGAAGTATACATAGACAGAGGGTGTGATACTAAACTGTTTAGGATATCATATAAAAAACATCTAGAGTTAAAAGAAGATTGTACAAAGAGAAATGGGGAGGAAGAAATAAAATGAGGTAAATTATATAACATAAAGAGGGGCATGAGGGGCAGGGTAGAATACTATTATAAGGAGGGAAGGATGAGGGTGGTGACAGTTAATGCTTAAACCTTACTCTCATTGGAATTGGTTCAGAAAGGAAAGAACAGTCAGATTCATTTGGGGTAGAGAATTCTATTTTACCCTACAGGGAAATAGAAGGGGAATAAGAATGGAGGTGGTGGGTAGAAGAATAAAATAATGGAGGGGGAAGTGTAGAAATAGACTTGAACTCTGGACTTCAATCCCCACAAGCCCTTGCTCCACTTCCCCAGAATGCTTTGTATTCTCATGTGGGCCGAGATCGAGAAGGGATTTAACCTAATTGCAAAGGCTTTTGTGTCTCTTTTGGACTTCCGTTTTGGAGTAGACGTGGCTCTTCCATGATGTGAGATTATCTTGTCTAGGCCTCTCTGGCCTAGGCACAGGTTTTTATCCTGTATTTCCTTTAATCCTCAATCTCTAATAAACCTCTAAAAAATATAATACTCCTTGCAGAGAGAAACTAATTTCTACCTGCCTCAGTCTCCCCTAAATTTTAATCTTTACAGAAGGTAGGAGTGATTAAGAGCAAAACACAGGTGTGGAAGAAAAGAGTAAAAGGAAAAGGGAAGGAATAAAAGAAGAAATCAAGATAGAGGGTAATACATAGGTGGTAACCATAACTGTGAATGTGAATGGGATGAACTCATCCATAAAACAGAAGTCGATTATAAAGCTGAGTGGATTAAAAACCAAAATCCTACCATTTGTTGTTTATAAGAATCACATTTGAGGCAGGTAGACACACACAGAGTAAAGGTAAGAGACTGGAACAGAATCTATTGGGCTTCAACTGAGAAAAAGAAGGCAGAAGTAGCAATTATAAACTCAGACAAAGCTAATGCAAAAACAGATTTGATTAAAAGAGATAAGGAAGGTAATTAAATCCTGCTAAAAGACAGTATAGACATTGAGAAAATATCAGTACTGGACATATATGCACCAAATGTTATAGCATCCAGATTTTTAAAGAAGAAACTAAAGGAGCTCAAAGAGGAAATAGATAGTAAAACTATACTAGTGGAGGACATAAATCTTCCCCTATCAGAACTAGACAAATTGAACCAAAAAATGAATAGGAAAGAAGTAAGGAAATTAAATCTTCAACTGAGGTTGGAGGGGAAAAGGAAGTAGTAAAAAATAGGGTATGAGAAAATGAGGTAGACAGAACAGGGAGCTCTCAGCCAATGATATTCCTTTTTCCAGTAAAATATAAGGCAAAGTCCACAGATAATTAAATAGGGGAAAACAGTGCTTTAGAAGGCTGAAGGGAAAAATAATAATTATAATTATAATAACCAAAATTTATATAGCACTTCAACATTTCAAGATACAATATTTTATCTCATTTGATTCTCATAATACCCCTAGACTTTGCTATTACTATCTTTATTTTACAAATGAAGGAATTTCCCATGATCCAGTTGAGATTAGATAACATATTCCATGATTTCTCTAGCTTCATTCAGCAGTCTGTGGATAGGAACAAAGGAGAGAGATAGTGGCAATAATCCAAGTTAAAGAGTGACTGGAAATAGGACAAGAGTGCAAGAGATTTGAAAGTGGTTGATACTATACACTTGAATTGGTTCATCAAGGACTAATTAAGAAAAGAAAAGCAAATGTCCAGTGCAGGGGTGGTGGCCTAGGAAAAAACTGAGTAGAAGGAATGGGATCATTGTAAAGATGAAGGAGAAAGAAAGTTAGGGAGTCATAAAGCAAAAGGAAAGATTGAATAATAAAAGTATATTATCAGATAAGGAAATTTCAGAGTTCAGGAAGGTGAATGTGGAGCGTTGTTGATGATGGAAAAATCAATGGTTTTGGTTAATCCTTAACTAAAACCATATCTATGCATACCTGAGGTGAAGTGGAGAAACTGATAGGGAGACGAGATTAAATAGATTGAGCAACCAAGAAGTTTGGGTATTTGAGGGAACACTAATATGTATATTGATGACCCCTATTAAGAGGGCAGGAGTTGGGAAAGAGAGAAAAACACTGAAGGGTTTTTATGGTGTGGAAATTTAACACTAGCCTGTATTCTTTTCTTTGATTCCCCAAGATTAACTTTGGATTTTACAAAGGGTGAATTTTGATATTAAGTATGAAATTATAACTTATCCCTCCCTCTGACTGAATTAACAATGCAAAGCCTTTTGTTTATTTGTAAACAACCTCTTAAGATAGCTAGTAAAGGAAAGATTTGAGGTAGAAAGGAGTGAGTATGAGTATGTGCACTCTTCAGTCATTCTAAGTGTTATCACTCCTGGCTGCCAGAAGACCCACCACTTGCCCAGAGTGAGGTCAGAGACCTCCAAATAGAGGGGCTTTGGAAATGGGCATCACTAAAAGCATAAATTTGAGTCCCAGGAAGAAGTAGGGCCATGATGGCAAACCTAATACATACATATCAGTACTGAGACTGAGCCATTTTTGATGACATGCAGCCTCACGAGGGCTCAACACGCCTTGGGGGCCAGGAGCCACCAGGGGAGCTGCATGCCTGCAGCAGTGGCCATGACCATGCCCTGACCAAGCCCAGGGGGCAAGGGATACTCCACACACTGGCTTCTAGGGCAGGGGGAGAGTGGCAAGTGGCAGATGATGTGGGCCAGGTGGATGGGGCTTGTGGGGCTTCCTCGGGGTGGGGAAGAGGAGCATGGGCCTGGAAGGAGCACACACAGGCAGACAGGCTGTTGGGGGGGGGGGGGCAGCCACTCCTCTTGCAGTGCCCCCTTGGCCAGTTGGCTGGGTAGGGTAGGGTAAGGACTCTAGCCCACATGCAACAGAATCAATTACCAGACACTTTTAGCACCCTGAAAAATAATACCAATGGCTTTACTCACAATTTTTCCCTCTATGAACTTTTGTGAGACTTTATTCTGTGTTAAATAATATAAAAACCAACAAAAGAAACAGATTGACAGATGAAGTTAGAAGTGCTTGCTTGGAAGTGTACAAAATACCAGCTTTCAATTGAAGATTTAGCCAATGAAATTCAACAAAAAAGTCACTAAGAGGTAGGTTAGTTAAAGAATTCCCCCTTCTCCTCACTTATCTTAGTTCATGGCACCCCACAAAAGTTAAATAATATCAAGAATAACAAAAGAAACTGACTAACAAATGAACAAACAAGTCACTAAGCAGGTAAGTTAAATAATTAGTTTTTGGTTTATTAAATACAGTTATATATTACAATTATTCATTTTTGTTACACTACAAATATCAAAAAATTATGGGGAGTTTCTTCCTCAAAATGAAACACCACCTGAATTATGCTTGTTTTTTGGTGGATTTTGACACACCAAACTCAAAAGGTTGCCCATCACTGAAGTAGGGACTTTGGGGCTGGAAATCCACAGTGAGAAATTTGTGTGGGAACAGCTCTGGTTCTCAGCTCTTAGTCTGGCTGCTGGAGGAAGCTAGTTAAGGGAAGAGACAACCATGTGTGACTAGAAGCTTTTTCTTTCTCTGGAGTGAGAAAATCTTTCTTTTTTTCTTTATTAGGTATCAAATAAGTATAAATTAAAGTACAGTCTCCAAAGAATTTTAATTTGAACAATTGAGAAAGTCCAGTGAAGGACAATAAAGAATGACTAGCAGACTCTTTTTTTTTTCTTTAGAATATTTTTCCATGGTTAAACCAGCAGACCCTTAATTAGATATTATATTTGGATATTATGAATTCCCCAAAAGGTAAGATTGTTGAATTATGGTGGCAGGTTGAGATTCTGAAGTAACAAGAGTTAGATTGTCCCATACTGATCAATGAGTAAGGGGAATTATATAGAAAGGTACCTGAGAGCCAGTTGTTAAAATATTTATTAGAATGCTTCTGACCTCAGGAAAATCCAATCCAAACACTGGTGTCCATGAGAGTGAATTGTGAATGAAAAAAAAAAAAAGAAGAAGCCTAGACTATGCTTATTTTGACATATAGAGCCTTCCTGTTAAAAAACAAACAACTTTTATGGGGCATCTAGATAGCTCAGTGGATAGAGAGTCAGACCTAAAGATGAGAGGACCTGGCTTCAAATCTGGACTTAAACATTCCCTAGGTATGTTACTTGGGCAAGTCACTGAACCCCAATTGCCCTAGGCCTTACCCCTCTTCTGCCTTGGAACCATTTCCAAAATAGCAGGTAAGGGTTTGTTGCCATTTAAAAGAAGAGCTCAGGGGTTCATGAGATCATAAAGGATAAGGCTAGAAAAAAACAAACATTAGATGTCATCTAATCTGTTTACCACATTTTAATGATAAGGAAACTGAGAACCAAAGAAGTCAATTGTTTTGTCCAAAGTCACATAGCCAATGAATTATTGTCAGCACCAAGATTCCCTGAGTCCTCTTTCCACTTAACTATACAATATAAATCCCACCTTCTCTAGGGAGTTTTCACTAATCCCTTGTAATTCTAGTGCTCTTTTTCTGTTGATTATTCCTAATTTTCTTCAGAATATAGCTTCTTTATAGCTAGTCATTTAGATATTGTCTCTCTCATTGGACTGTGACTTCCTGGAGAACAGGAGTTCTTGCATTTTCAGTATGGCAGTTTCTGGTGCACAGTATGCACTTAATGAATGTTTATTGACTGACTGAGACTTCAGATAACAATCCAGATAACTGAAGCCATAATCCCTTCATATTTCATCTAATGTTGCTAAGAAAAATTAAAATTTCAATTGATTCAAATCCAGATGCCTCAGAATATCTAGTTAATTGATGCCATATATATCACAATGGTGGATTGACTTTGTTCCTTTGTGTGTGTTACTTTGTTGTATTGAACTGTTGTCATCAATTACTGTATTAATAACAAAGTAAAATGCAAACTTGACTGGAGAATTTTGTTCTGCACAGCACATGTCCTATGACAACAGCAGCAGCTACACACAGAACAGTGCTGAATGGATTAAGTGTTTAATTGACTAGAATATTATATAATATGCCATAAAGGATTTTATTTTTTATTTTTTAAAAGAAGCAAATGTTTAAGCCCTAAAATGAGTCCCAAAGAAGCTGAAGAATTAACTTAAAGGTACTGAAGGAACTGGTCACAATACTAGAGAAAATATCTAATGTTCTTGTTCTTGTAAGAGGATAGAGTCTCTAGCTGAGGAAGTCATTGAGACAATCCTTTAGTCTCTAGGTGGAGCTCCTTCTAAATCCTCTTAAGTAAAAGTGCCATATTTAAAACATCATCATGCAGATCTCATTCTATTCAGTTTAGAAGATAGTGATCTTTCTTTTCCATAGGATTTCCATAGACTGGCATCAAAGGAAAGGGCAGGGGCCTTCCAAAAAAAAAAGGGGGGGGGGTGAGTTAGAGACAGCAATAGCATTATAAAAATGTGCCCGGCATCACTCCAAAATTTCATCTTTACAGCAGTGTCTAATTACTGTGCTAAACTTTGAGAAACCTGATATTATGCCAATAAATTCCAGCTGTGTTTTATGACAACCCATAAAATAAGTTTTTTAAAAACAAATTTTTGACCTTTTTTAAATTAAAAAAGAACCTTCTTTTACTGTACTTGGTATCTACTGGAGATATATATTTAATAGCTTAATCCAGTACAAATGTTAGGGTAGATTCAAATGCTATAGAAGGAATTCTTCCTTCCTTTCTTTTTTCTTTCAATCTTCCTTCCTTCCTTCCTTCCTTCCTTCCTTCCTTCCTTCCTTCCTTCCTTCCTTCCTTCCTTCCTTCCTTCCTTCCTTCCTTTCTTTCTTTCTTTCTTTCTTTCTTTCTTTCTTTCTTTCTTTCTTTCTTTCTTTCTTTCTTTCTTTCTTTCTTTCTTTCTTTCTTTCTTTCTTTCTTTCTTTCTTTCTTTCTTTCTTTCTTTCTTTCTTTCTTTCTTTCTTTCTTTCTTTCTTTCTTTCTTTCTTTCTTTCTTTCTTTCTTTCTTTCTTTCTTTCTTTCTTTCTTTCTTTCTTTCTTTCTTTCTTTCTTTCTTTCTTTCTTTCTTTCTTTCTTTCTTTCTTTCTTTCTTTCTTTCTTTCTTTCTTTCTTTCTTTCTTTCTTTCTTTCTTTCTTTCTTTCTTTCTTTCTTTCTTTCTTTCTTTCTTTCTTTCTTTCTTTCTTTCTTTCCTCTGGAAATGTTTTCTTATGGTGGCTATTATATACCCTAAGTTATCTTTCATTTCTGAATAGGAATGGAGCCAAATGAGAGTACCCAGAAAGATTAATGATTGGTGTTTTTTTTTTTTTGTTTGTTTCTAGATATGTTGCCCAAGGGGAAATGTAAGAAAAAAGTCTGAGGAACATTTACAAAATATATCTCAGCATAATTTTATTTATGTAAATGCAACTTTAAAATACTTTTTTTCTGAAATAGACAAATAATTAGAGAATCATTGTTTATGGTTGGACAATTTCAATATAATAAAAACTATAAATTAATTTAAAGATTTGGTATTATACCAAATAAACTACCCAAGAGAAGTAGAAAATAAAATAAAAATAATTTGGATTTACAAATGAGAAGAATACTGAATTTGTAGTTAGAGAATACAAAGTTCAAATCTGACCTCCATTGCTTACTACCTGCATAATCTTAAGCAAAATCACACAAACTTTATGAACTTTAAAATTTCATCTGTAAAATGTATTTGTTGGACTAGATGTCCTATAAGATTATCCCTGCATTACTCCTATGATCTTCAAAACTTTCAGATTAATAGAAACAACAAGAATTTTGAGATAAACCATGAAAATTTTAGGAAGGAAGAGTACATAGCATTACTAGCTCTCAAACTATATCTAGAGGCAGCAATCATTAAAATCTACTTGGAATTTGTTGAAAAATAAATAATTATAATTAGCAGTGGGGGGGTTGGGTGGACCAATACTTAGATGCAATTAATCAGAGTGGCCTAGTATCCAAAAAATCCAAAGAAAATAAATTACTTGGGGAATCCACCCCTATTTTACAGGATATTCTGGGAAAATCAGAAAACATTTTAGCAAAAATTAAGTTTGGATGACATCCTATATGATGCACCAAAATGAGCTCCAAATGGGTAAGCAAACTTAAAATAAGTGTTTATATCATTAAAAAAACAGCAACAACTATAACAAGGAGATAATTGATTCAAATGTGTAATATGAAGATTTTAATAAACAAATGGTCATTAGATATGAACAGAGCTTTCAATAAAAAGGAAAAACCAAAACATTAAACTATATGAAAAACTTTCTACTTCAAAATTCAAAAGTATTAATATGAGAAATGCAAATGAAAACAATGCTGAGGTTTTACCTCATACACTGATAATCAAAAAATATAATTTTTTAAAATTGAAATAATAAATGCTAGGTCAGGGGAAAAGCATGCATTTATGCTTGTGTGTATAGTACTAATGTATCATGGTTATAACTTTTATTAATTTTTTTATTAAATCTTAAATCATTAAGAAGTGATTTAAAACTATATTTTAAGTATTTGTGATTTGGGGAAAATTTGTAAAGAAACCAAAGGATAGAGGAGATCACAAACACAATGAATAGATCCAAATAAAAATGTTACAATAAATAAAAATATAATTAGAATAAGGAAAAACTTTGATTTGGAAAAATATTCATATCAAATCTTTTTCTTTTTTTTTTCATTTTTTGTTTCATTTTAAATCTTTGTCCATGTTTACATGATTCATTTTCTTTCCTTCCCCTCTTCCCTCCCCCCTGGTTATACAAATGTTATAATATCTATTTCAAAATCATATGCTCATATAAACAAGTGATAAATCATGTTTTCTTCTGTGTTTTTAATCTTTCATTTCTTTCTCTCAATGAAGATAGCATTCTTTCTCATAACATCAAGTATTTCTAATAAAGGAATGATATTTAAATATATAGCAAATTGATTCACATGCATAATATGAAGTTTAATAAACAAATGGTCAATAGATATGAGCAAAAAGCTTTCAAAAAAAGGAAAACTAAAACATTAAACTGTTTAAAATACTTTCTACTTCAAAATTCAAAAGTACTAATATGAGAAATACAAATGAAAACAACTGAATTGATCAAAGGCTTTTTCTTTTGATTTGTGAAATACCACTAATAGTGATAATAGTGATACCACTAATACCAAAGACAGAAGGAAAGGTACCATATATGCCCACATATTTTATGACATTACTTTTTGTTGTTAAATAAAAGGATCCAGAAACATAATAAATTATCTTCAAACAGAAAATGGCTGAAGTCTATAGTGTATGAATATAATGAAATATGTTCAAACTCTGAAGAATGCTAAATATGAAAAATAGAAATTTGGGAAAACTTGTATAAATTGATTCATAGTGAAGTAATTAGAACCAAGAAGCAATATACACAGACGCAAGGAAAAAATTACAACAAAATAACAACAGTGCACCAAAAGGACAAAAAAAACATTAAAAGACATAAAAGTTCAGATGAAGGTGGTGACCAACTTTGACTCCAGGATAATGATGATGAAATGTTTTTCCCTCATCTCTATGGAGTAGTGGTAGGGTCCAAATATGGAATGAGTAAGTCATATACTTGTCAGAAACACTCAGTTTTGGTTGTTTGTTTGCTTGTTTGTTTGGGGCTTGTTACAGGTGGTGGTACTACTGGAAGATGGTGTTGGAAAGTGACAGTTATATTTTTAAAGCATCTATAAGACTCATAAAAATAAGCCTAAGCATATGCTTACCCACATCAGTAGGGAACCATTCCATTCATGTGCTGTTGTGTTAGTGACAAAAAGCATTCATTGGAAAACAGGTGATCTGGGAAATTTTTTCATTTTGTTAATTTTTGACTGGATATGAGTATTTAAAGTAGTTCTGACTTGAGTGATTTACCATTGCAGTGGTTCTATGTTAACACTTTTTTCATAACCCTGCACGAACTGGCAAACACTGATTCTGCTCAGTGAGAAGGAAAAATAAAAGGAGGATGGAAAATTTGAATATGGCTAAAGAAGAGTCACAGAATGAGGTGAACAGATTACTAAGCCTGAGAGAAAGGAAATTGGAAACTTAGTTGAAATCCTTTCTACTAGAAGTTACTCAAAGCAGTGATAGCACCTGGCTGCTAAACATATTCCCACAATATCAGTCATCTCAGGCTGACTAGCATCTCAGTCTCAGGATCTAGGTAGCAGAAGAGGGGTGTTTGGATCAAGTGGGAGCTTTCCCAAAGTAAAGTGAAAGTGAAAGAATACAAGAAAAAAGTTAACAAAAGCAACCCACATCACTCTCTTCCTCCTCCTCAATTATGATCCCATTTCTCTGTCAATGTGCAGTGTCCATCCCAGAAATAATGTGGTGATGGACCAGCTTTGAGTTGTATATACAACTTCATGTAATAATCTCTACAATATATAATCTTCATCCATTTATCCTTTCCTGTGTTGATATTAATCTAAACACTTGCTTGTTTTATTTATACAAATTGGTGAGTTTTTAAAAAACTTGGAAGTTGATAAAAGACGAAGCATTGTGACACACTATTAACACTTAATAAGTTAAAATTATGTAAATCTATCACTACCGTTAGCAAACAAAAAGAGGTTAGAAAGTATCTCATCCAGCAAACCCTTGTACTCCTTGACAAATGGAGAGAAATGTCAGTGGAAGAAAACATATATTAGACTATAAATTCATTTATAATATCTTATAAAAAAGATGATGAAAGATAAAAAGTTGTTACCTGATGAAATAGTAAAAGGCAAAACATGTTTATAGAAAACATTGTAAGAGACCTAAAATTAAAATTGTTATCATTGTTGTTCAGTCATATCTGAATATTCATGACCCTGTTTGGTGGTTTTCTTGGCAAAGATACTGGAGTTGTTTACCATTTCTTTCTCCAGTGGATTAAGACAAATAGAAATTAAATGATTTGGCCAGAATCGATACAGTTAGAATGTGGCTGAGACCAGATTTGAACTCATCTACCCTTACTACCAGCCCAGTGTTCTATCCACTGAGCCAACCAGCTGTCTCCAAAGCATATAAAAATAAAATTAGAAATGCACATCTTTTTGTGGTAGCAAAGAATTGGAAATTGAGATGATGTCCATCAATTGGGGAATGGCTGAACAAGTTGTGGTGTATGATTATGATGGAAGATTATTGTGCTATAAGAAATGATGATCAAGATTATTTTAGAAAAATCTGGAAAGACTTACATGAATTGTTACAAAGTGTAGTTAGCAGAACCAGGAGTACATTGTACATAGCAGCAGCAGTACTTTATGAAGAACAACTATGAATGACTTAACTACTCTCAGCAACTCAGTAATCCAAGACAGTCCCAAAGGACTCACAATGAAAAATGCTATCTACCTCCACAGAAAAAAACTAGAGTCTAAATGGAGAACAGGGCATACCATTTTTTGTTTTATTTTATTCATTTTTTAATGTGTCTTCTATAACATGAATATGGAAATATGCTTTGTATGATAGCAACATATAAGCAATAACAAATTTCTTGACTTCACAAAGAGAGGAGATGGAAGGAAGAACAGGGGAGAGTTGGGAACTCAAAATGTTAGAAAATAAATGCCTCAAATTGCTTTTATATGGAATTGGGGGAACAAAAATAAACATCTCCATGAAGAAGAAAAAAATGTTTGTAAAATGACAGCAAAGAACCAAAAAGAGGAGCAACCTATGAAGTTTTTTAAAATCTCTTCTCAATGAATAATAATATAGCCACCACATGTGAATACAAACATCTGATGAAGAAACAGAAATGGAAATAAAGAAAATAAATATGGGAAGAGAAATTAGAATAGACCAAGATTACATAGAAAATGTTCACACTGAAAGTGGCTCATTTAGAGAAACAGTAAAAAACTAAGGTATATGACAATACAAATATATCAAAATATTAGCAGAAAATAAAATAGGGGAATAATTGAATATTAATATTTATAACTACTTACCAATAAGCCTACTTTTCTAGCTCTATAAAAATTTCTTTAAATGTCTTTCATGGAGCTTGGCATCACACAAAGCCTTCTGCATACAATTCCAGGAATAGCCTCTCATTTGTCAGGCTCCCATTAGATGAGACTACCTATACCTTCAAGGTATCCTTAGTGAAGGTCTATGAAGATAACTGATCAGATATTCACAAATGACATTGTATGGGGGAACATATCTTTACAACAAAATGATTATTATTAAAAGGTGTAAGGAAAATGAAATCCTATAATGCTAATTGCTTTGTTAATGATTTAATAAAAACATTTTATTTGGTATTACGACACCTTAAAGATTTTCCTCCAACAAGGTATCTCTCTTATATATGCCCAAATCATGCAAGAATCCTAGAAAGATAACACAATAAAACAACTTTGTTCAATAATCCAATGATTATTTGTATCAAGCAAGGGACAAAATGGAAAGACTTGTGCTCTTCAAGGACCTTTTTACTGTCATGAAAGTTGTTCATTCCAGGGTTTAAATGCAACAAGAGTTCCCTATAGATGATGAGGTTCTTCAGATGCTAATTATTAATTGTGCTAATTATTCCATGCCCACCACAGTGCTGAGTGAGACTGCACAGGATAAGTAATTAACTGTTCATCTTTCACTGAAATATTCCCAATCACACTTTCACATTCACATCTGTGTTGCAGAGAAAGAGCAAAGACTGGAATATAGTAGCTGAACATTTCAGTACCATTGCTGCCACTCCCTTCCTAATGGCATTGGGAAAGTCCCTTGTGTGTATCATGCCTTTGTTGTCTCCTGTGAGAAATAGCTCCTGTGAAAAATGTCTATAGGTTTTGCAAGATTTCCAGAAAAACCATATTAAATAAATGCAATACTTTCTCACTCATTTTATGCTAATCATTTTCCTTTACTCCTTTTTCAGTATTTCCTAGATTTCTGCCTCTACCTACAAACCATAACACCAGATAAATCTAGTTGATTTTTATCTTAAATGATAGAATGTATAGCTGATCAAAAAATTCTTTTAAAAAGCTGTCCTAGTTGATCTGAATTATTTTCCTTAGCCAAAAGCTTTTTAAAATATTTATAATTTATATAATGTGCACATGATGCTTCTTTGGGGTAAAAAGATCTGTATAGCCTAGCAATTCTTGAAGTCACAGTGTTGCCTGCTGACATAGGACCTCCTCATATCCTTTGAAGAAAAGTTGGAAGAATACCAGAAATATTATTAGTAGAAGTCACATTGTTGTTGGCTCAGGGACTGATTTCACAAGTTGAATAATAATTTATAGAATTACATTTTTTCTGAGGTGAAAAGGTACCTGAGGGGCCAACTAGTCCAATTAATAACTGAAAAATATCTCCTCTCCAATATTTTTGACATTCAATCAATATTTAAAGATATTAGTGTAAAGCAACTCAGGAATTCCTGAAGAACCCTATTCACTTTGAATAAAATTTCCTTATATTAAAGCTAAATCTGCTTCTTTGTACCTATTATCCATTAATTCTTTGATGCCCTTTGAGACCAAGTTAAAAAAAAAAAGACTAATCTCTCTTTCACATAATACCCTTCAAATACTTCCAGGGAACTATGATGTCTGCCTTTTAGTCTTCTCTCCTTACTAAACATGCTCATTTTTTTCAACCATTCTCTTGTAGAATAGTTTATAGCCCCATTACTATCTTGGTTGCTTTCCATTCAGAGAATGTTAGTTGGTCAAAGGCTTTCCAAAAATGTGGAGTTCAGAAGTGAACAAAGTATGTCAGCTATATCCTGCCTTTTAATTTCCTCTATTTTTTTGAAGAATGAAGTTATCATCAAGAGAAGTAAAAAAACATTATCTGTTCCACTTTTGGCAGAAAGAAAAGTCCAGCAGATGTTTGAGTAATCAAAGCCCCTCATCACTCTGTTATCACACCTCTATGTCAGATTTGTGATCTTTTTCCTAAACTTGTCTATTACCTCTTTCTATCCATCTGGCCTGTAGCATCCTTCCTCCCCCTTTAAATCACTTTCTTTTCAAACTAACCCATTTGCTATTCTTTAGACATATGGTTCCATCTTCTGCCTTTTTCTCTTTGCACAAATTGCCCCATCCCCCTTTTCTGAAACTCTGTTTCTCTTCAACTTTGTCTGAAATCTCCATCCTTTTTCAAGGTTCAGATAAGGTGCCACCTCCTATTTTCTTCCAAAGAGGCACTTCCTGACTCCCTCCACCCATTAGTACTCTCCCCTGCCCTAAATTGCTTTTTATTTACTTTGTTTATAATTTGTTTCTTTATTTGTATGATGTGTTGTCACTACCACTCTGCCACACACACACACACACACACACACACAGAGTAGAATATTAGGCTCCTTGAAGTCAGGAAGTATCTTCCACTTTGTCTCCACAGCCTTGGAGAGTCTTCTAACATAGCAGATTGTGAAGATGTGGTAGGTGTCTATTAGTTATTGCTTTTAATGATTTTTAATGATATGAAGTGGTATATAATAGACCATATTATTCCCAAAGTGATAATTAATGAGTGGGATATCCTCCGTTGAGAAGTCTCTTGCTCTAATTTGTATAGAAGCAGCTTCAAAACACTTTAGGAATAGCCCTCTCTAGGGAACAAGGAGGGAATGAACATTTCACTACATAGTCCTCTGGATAAGCAATGATTCCTTCTCTCTGAACTATAGGAGGAGGAAATGGCAAACAGGAGCAAATATAGAGAAGTCAAGAAGGATAAGAACTTAAGAAAGGCCATTGGTAATGGTGAGTTCCAAATCATTGACAAACTTGGAGAGAACAATTTCATTTTGAGTTATGAGGTAGGAAGTCAAATTGTTAGGAAAGGAGAAGTGAGTAGCAAGTAAGAAAGTAGAGATGATGATGGTAGCCAGATAATAGTCAGTCCTTTTACTAGGATTTTGGGTCTGAAAGAGAATAGAGAAACCTAAGAGAACTAAGAAAGAGGAAAGGAACTGGTGTGTAAAAAAATAATTATAATAACACACACTAAGATGTAAAGTTACAAAGATGTTATACAAAGATGTAATCAAATTGGCTATGTTGGGTTTTGCCCCCACCCCCACCCAGATGACATAACTATCAATCTCTGAACCTAAAGTATCTTGCCAAAGAGTTTATCTAATTTTCCTTGAATGTCCCTCAACAAAATTTAAAAGGGCACCTCTTTTGTGTAAAAGCACGTACTCTGAGCTAGATAAAGATTAAAAAGATTCTGAAGATCACCTGGCAAGATAAGATACCTGACACTGAGGACCTTGCTCAACTGCTAAGTATTCAAACTACTGTAGAGAGCACAACTCCATTAGACTGGCCACTTTGTTTAAATGCCAAATACACATTTGCCCAAAAGACTATTTTATGGAGAATTTACACCAGGCAAGGGCTCATATAAAAGTCAAAACAAGCAATACAAGGAACCTCTTATGGCCTCTCTGAAGAACTTTGGTATCAAATATAAGACATGGGGAATGCTGACATAGGATCATCCAAATGGCATGCCTGTATCAAAGGAGGGTCTGTGCCTTATCACCAAAATGGAACTGCAGTAGCCCAAAAGAAACATGGCCAGTTTAGAGACATCTCCATCCCAAATGTTCACTGGGGCTATTTGTGTCTGATCTGTGGTAGAGACTTCCATGCTTGTGCTGATCTGACCAGCCACAGTTAGACACACTGTACATTGACCTAGACATCAAGGCATTCATTTTGGTTCTATTTGAGTACAAAGGACAAAGCAACCAACAAAGACAAAAATAAAACATTCCCTGATTTCAAGGAGCTTATATTCTTTGAAAAATTATGGAATATGAGCTAATATAATATTATACCATTAAGCATGATAGAAGATAAATTTCAAGGGATAGAAAAGTAAGAGATATCTTAAGGCATTAGGGAGGAAGCATCTGAGCTGAGCCTTGAAGGAGATAAGGACAAGTTTTGACAGAATTCATTTCAGGCACAGGAAAAGGGTTAGAATGCCATAACAGGGAAAAAGCTAGTAGTCTAATATAACTGGAGTATAGTATGGGAAGAGGAATCATAAGAAAACGTCTTGGAAAAAAGTGGTAGGAATAAAATTTTAATTTATTTTTTTAGTTATGATAAAAACCACACTTATTTTTAATTTTTAATTTTTTAAATTTATTTAATTAGTTAATTTAGAAAATTTTTCCATGGTTACAAGATTCATGTTCTTTCTCTCCCCTCCCACCAATCCCCTCCCATAGCCGATGGGCAATTCCACTGGGTTTTACATGTGTCATTGATCAAGATTTATTTCCATATTATTGATCATTGCACTAGAGTGATCATTTAGAGTCTATATCCCCAATCATATCCCCATCGACCCATGTGATCAAGCAGTTGTTTTTCTTTTGTGTTCTTTCTCTGAATGTGGATAGAATTCTTTCTCATAAGTCCCTCAGAATTGTCCTGGATCATTGCATTGTTTCTCATAGAGAAGTCCATTACATTCGATTGTACCACAGTGTATCAGTCTCTGTGTACAATGTTCTGGTTCTGCTCCTTTCACTCTGCATCAATTCCTGGAGGTTGTTCCAGGTCACATGGAATTCCTCCAGTTCATTATTTCTTTGAGCACAATAGCAGAGAATCAAGTTTTAGAAGATTTAAATGTCAGGTTGAAGAGTTTGTTTTACCTTTGAGCCAGTAGGGAGTCAGTGATGATTTCTGAACTGGTAAATGGCATGACTAACCTTCTGCCTTTAGAAGATTATATTAACCTCTCCACAGGGGATGAAGATTGAAGAAAGGAAATTCAGGAAGCAGGTGGAACAACTAGGAAATTATTATAATAGCCAGCCAAGAAGTGACAAAGGCTCAACTAGGTAAGTGATACAGTGAAGTTATCCCTGACCAAAATTGTTACTCAGATGTCATTATTTGATGATTAACCAAAGATCAGTTGCTATGAGTTTATAGACATATTTGCATGGTAGGATCTTGTCACTTTAGTTGCTAAACTATTGAAATGGATTTATTTTGCTTTCAATTTTGTCTTCTGGCTGGCTGTTAAGTGCAAATTAAATATATATATATATATTATATATGCATAGATAATATATATGTTAATGGACCATCGCCTTCTCCTAAATTGGGGAAATTTCTTGGTTACAAGGAAGAGGTCTGGTTCTTGATTTCAAAATGGGACCTTGAAGTCCTGAAAGAGTTAATTCAGCTTCCAAAGAGGTCTTCTATTTTCTCAAGGCATAGTTTGCACCCTGGGACTATCTGGCTCAGTATTAACAGAATGGCTGCCAGACAAGGAAAAGGAATAGATAGAATGGGAGCCTGCACCTGTATACCCTGAGGAGAAGAAAGTGAAGGGAAGGAATGTTTTCCTTTTAGAGTTTCCAAAGGCATATCCTAACAGGTCATACTGGAAGAGCAACAAAGGTCTCTGGAAAAAAAAATATATGTAAGAGAGGATCCTTAGTTAGGCCCTACACAGTCCCTCTCTCATAGAGGTTTGCCTTGTCCCCTCTTAGCCTTGACCTTCAGATGATGCCTAGTACTTTGGGCAATTCCAAACATGGTCCCCTACAGTGGTGATCTGAGACTACTATGTGCAACAGTGCCCAGAGACAGCCTTTATCCACAGGAGGGAGGTTGCGAATTCCAGGGCCCCACGTTGTCCAGTGCCACTCTGTGCAAGTGTTTTTTGATGTCCCAGCAGTTTGGCAAGGCACCAGCTTGGGAGATGCACTCCTGATCTACAGGGAAGGGGATTAAAGAGGCCTACTGCCTGATGAATAAATGTTTACAATAACCACATTCCCAGCCTGACTAGCAGGGGGAATTTACATGGAGCTGCCTGCCCATTAGGAATGCTGTTTGCTTTTTTGTTAGAAGTTACTTATTGGTGCATTGCTGCTGCAAACAGAAAACATCTGTGAAGGGGCCACAAACAGGAAATTTTGAAGGCGAAAAGAAGGAAAAACAAAAAAACCCAAAAACCTCCCCCAGTGCATTTGCCTGCTGACCTTGCTCTTTGCATACTTGCAAAGAATGTATACTGGTCAAATCAGCAGCACTCAAAGTCAAATATACAGCAGGCTCAGAGGAGCATGGCAAAGAATAAGTGACTTGGAGCACATTTGTGCCCTGGGTTTCCTCCAATAATGGGGACTTTCAGTGGAAGCAACAAGGAAAGGATTTTCTTCCTCCTACTCTCCTTAATTCTCTGGGGAAAATGGTAGCTGCCAAAACAAGCTTTTTGTTATGCCTTGTATGTAGGGGTTGCTATAGGAGAAAGTCTCTTGTAAATTACAGACATACTATTTTAATGGAAGAAAACCAAAGTCTAAATAAAATGTGAAGGAAGTAGAATGACAAGCTACTACCAGGATAGAACATAGCCTTCATATTTTGAAATAGAGACTCACTACATGTATCAGAAGGTTAGAAGGAGGGAAGATTTTTTTTTTTTAACATGTAGCAACATCTAAGAGGTTACAGTTCATAATGTTATGGGGTTCAGATGTGTACCCCTGGGGTTCGGGAAGGATACCTTTTGCAAGAATGCAAGACTCCAAAACTTAACATAAAAACAAAAAGAGAAATGTATTAATTTAGGAGGTGATGTTGAGAATGGCCAGGAGGATAGCAAGGTGGGACAGCAAGATGGGGAGCAGTTCCTTGGGAGGACAGCATGGATGGAGAGGCTGTCCCTCAGAAGACATCAGTTCTGGGGCTTTTATACTTTTTACAACAGGGTGTTAGTTTACAACCAGGCATTAGGTGAGGTGGGGTGATCATCTGCCAGGAGACATAAAGATTCCTTAGTTTTAGGGAACAAACAGATGTCTGATAGGATCGAGGTGTGGCCTGGAGGTGCCTCTTCCTGTCCATGTTAAATCTAGAGGACTATCAAAGGAAGATAGTCATCTCAGGACCCTAGAGGGGTCATTGGGTGTTTTTAGGCTCAGAGTCACGAGGATGCAAGGGAGCAAGGGAGTTTCCCTGATAATAGTTCGCCTAGGTTTCTGGGGGTACAGTGCCCATGTCAGTAAGAGATATGATTAGATATAAGAAGTAGATTTTATGTTTAGTTCTCTACCTTTCCCTCAATCATTTCTTTACAGTAAACACAGAATCTGGGACCTGCCTCTTTTTCTTGTCTCTCTGGAGAGGAAACAATACTTGTGTTGTTCCCCATTCAAATGTTAGCTGCTTGAGGACAGGGACTATTTTTGCTCTTTTTTTTTAAACTTCTGTACTTAGTACAGTGCTTGGCATAAAGTAAATACAGGTATCTCTACTGTGTAGCTAGGGTTAGGAATGCAGAGGCTCCACAGTCTGAAAAATGTGGGTAAAAATGTTTTGGCCCTCCCTTTGTACTAGAGAATAAGTCTGAATTTTTCTTTTTGTTTTATGGAGTGTTTACAATACCTTATTATAAATTTTGGGTTAAGTATTTGGTCATAGGTGGTAGTTTCTAAATTTTCTGTGTCTTCTGCTGGCCTTTGTGTTATCTTCTGGGCTTGCTTAGGGAAAACTCCCCCACCCCCACAAATTCTCATTTTGTTTTTTATGCTCATCTGTGATATATTGAAATCACAATGGGGAAAGTCTCATGTGGAAAGATACCTGTACTTAATAAATGTTTTTTGATTGACTAAGTTCATAAATAGTTTGGAGAATTCCTCTCCAATGTAATCCAAAGCTAGTCTATATATTTCCTTGGTAATTTCATCCCTAAAGAACCACATCACTCATCTGGGGTATGTCTGAACTCCATATAGATTCATTAACTACCTCACTGAAAGTATAAATTCTATCATGATTAAATTTGCTTGTGATCCAAGAACAAAAATAGCAGCTACAATAGCACATTCTAGCTGCCATGAAAGGAAAGTAGCCTGGGGAGGTGGCAAAAATTATTGTTCAAGGGGTACCTGGGCGGCTCAGTGGATTGAGAGCCACCCCTAGAGAAGAGAAGTACTAGGTTCAAATATGACTTCAGATACTTTCTAGCTATGTGTCCCTGGGCAAGTCACTTAACCACCATTGCCTAGCCCTTACTATTCTTCTGCCATGGAATTGAAATACAGTATTGATTCCAAGAAGGAAGGCAAGGGCTTAAAAAAAATATTGCTCAATAAAAAATAAGGGTCTCTCTTAGAATTCCCTAGAGGCAAGTTTCTAAGGGGCAAAGGTAAATTTGGGGATCCCATTAAACACAGTCATCATACACAATCCTCAAGTACAAACCAACTAACCAAAAAAGGGAAAATGTGATCAGAGGAAGGCATGTTTATTTGTTTGTTTTCCACCCAGAGCTCTTAGCATTTTCTCTATTAGATTTGCTAGAAGAGCCTTTGGGATCTCCCTCCTCTCTTCATCTACAAAGCATATGTCTTGCTTTCAAATGATTACCCAATGATTTCAACCTAGACAGAATTAGTAGATAGAATCAAATCTTAAGTACCCTTTTGATTTAGAAGTTTCACCCTTGATATCTAGGTCTCTCCCAAGTAGTCTAGCCCCTGGCTGGAATCTTCCTTCCCTATGTAAGCCTATGTAATTGTTCTTCCTGTCCTTTATTTCCCCAAATGTATATAAGATCCCAAATTGTTCAGTTCTTTGGAAAATCTCCTTTGAGTTGCATTTTCCTGCAGACATTATTCCTAGAGTCCCAGAGTTTATCTCTGGTGCTATTATGTGCATGGCTCTGTGTGGTGAATGTTAGAGCACTGTCTTCCTTTTCCTGATTAAAAGATTTGTTCTTTCTAACTACTTTGGTGGTTCTGTGTTTTCCAAGATTGACAGGTATAACGAAATGAGGAGATGTCCTCCCATTTCTGCCCTGGAATCAGGAAGGTTATGATGAATGAAATGATGAACATTTACATTCTGGGACCTGAGCACATAAGTAAAACTGCTGAAGAATAACCCAGCTCCTTGTCTTCATCGATTATTAAACAAATATACCCTTAGGGAGTTATATCTATTAAAATAGCAGACTGTACCATCCCTCTCCTACACCACCATCCCATCCAATTTCAGTTCATTCTGGTTCTCAGATCAAATGAGCTAATATTTTTAAGGCTCTTAGCCCAGGGTTTGGAACATAATAGAAATTATATAAAGGTTTATGCCCTTCTCTGCCACACAGAGGTCTCTCACAAGTGACTCTGGGTTTAATGATCCTGGGATTAAAGGTGCTAAAATATTTTTGATTCTTTGATGCTTCACTTGAAATCTTTCAGAAAAGTTTTGAAACCAACTTAGTTATGGAGCAGTTAGCTGGCACAATAGATAGAGCACTGAGCCTAGAGTCAGGGGCACTCATTTTCATGAGTTTAAATCAGGTATTAGGCACTTCTTAGATATATCACCCTGGGCAAGTCATTTAAACCCTATTTCCTAGCCCTTACTGCTCTCCTGTCTTAGAATTGATACTAAGACAGAAAGTAAGAGTTTAGAAAATAATAGTTACGGTTAGTTTCTAAAAGTTTCCTCAAATGTGGATAATAGGGTCTCCTACAAAAATGCTAAATGTAAAGTATCAATATTGGTTATTGGGCCAACTTTTTATTTCTTTTACTATAAAAACTGAAAAGGACACAAAAGGACTCGCAGATAACCATAGACAAATTGTTATTCAAGCATTTCATTCATGTCCAACTTTTGCTGACACCATTTGGGATTTTCTTGGTGAAGATACTGAAATGGTTTGCCATTTCTTTCTCCAGCTTATTTTTTAGATGAGGAACTAAAACAAGTTTAAGTGACTTGCCCAGGGTCACTTGAATTGGAAGTTTCTGAGGTCAGATTTGAACTCATGAAAATGAGTTCTCCTGGTTCTAAACCCTATGGCCTATCCACTATACCACCTAGATGTATAAACAAGTAGAGGAAAAATAAAATATTTAAATACCCCACTATTCTCAGTATTCTCCTTCCAGACAGTAAAGTCCTTTTGTGAGAACATTGAACAGATATTTACCATTCATCATAGGTGTTCACTATGTGCAAAAAAAGTAATTATCATGCAGGTCTGGCAAAATTCTTATCTTCTGTCAATCTAGAACATAACTTTAGTCTTTCCCCCTATTACATTCTCTTCTTATGAGAAGTGGGTTAAAATGAAATTCTTCCATTGAGTAGTTGTCAGTGCCTACTTCTTGAACTCAGAGCTTTCAAACTGAAGATTATCCAAGAGATAACCTCCAAGGCTGGAAATCTATTTCTTAGGATTGTGAGTTGCTGATCTACATCAAGAAGAGGAAACCAATACCAAAGGCAGCCAGAACTGAGAGGTCTGAGTATCTCATATTTGGGCTTCCTGGGGAAGGACATATCTCACCAATTGCCATGTGTTTCTGCTCTATGTAGTAATAGCTGGCTGCATTCCAGTCCAAAAATCCAAGGGAGAGAAAGTGAAAGAAGAGTCTCCAAGGGGCAGAGCGTCTTAGGGGGCACATAAATTTTGGGGAAGGGACATCCAGAAGGAACCCTTTCACCAAATCTCAGTGACTAATTATCTGCTGGGCAGCTTAGTCTAGCTCCCTGGAAAGTACCTTCTATCTCCAATGGTCCATGCATTATAATCTCATCAAGTTGACTAGAGGCTTGAGAAAAGGAAGCAAGGATTCTCTTCCTAACCCTTGATACATCTGTTTCAATTTGTTAAAATGCTTCCCTTTCTTCAAAGTCCAGAGGAAAGGCAGCATCCTAAGGGAAAATGTTCTTGACTTTTCTCATACCCTCTTCCAGGTGAACATAATCTTTTCCTCCTCAAATTTCTTATAGATCTTTGTCAGACTATCTCCTTTGCATTTAGCACCCCTCCTCCTTGGAGTCTAGTAATTTGTGCATATAGGTCATATTCTTCCTCCCACTCTCACTAAATTGTAAGTTCTTTGAGGGAAACAGCTCTGCCTTTTTTTCTCTGTAACCCTAGTGGCTGAGTGCAGGACCTTACACATAGTAGGTGCTTAGAATATATTTGCTGGACTGAATTGAAAAGTATCCTTAAAATTCAAATTCTAATCATAACCCTGTAACATTTTGTTTTTTTTTTTCCCAAAGAAAAATAACTAAATGAATAAGAAAAGTAGCAATATAATATGGCTCCCATAAATCTCTCACAAACACATATATCATCAATTATAAGGATGAAATCACACATGAAGGAACATATTTATAAATAATATGTGACCAGGACACACAGGATAAATATATAGTGAATGTATTTTATTACTTGGTTTTGTTTCTTTTGTTTTGTTTTGATTTTTAATGTTAAGTTTGTGGAAATCAGTTACTTGTCTGGCCTCCCTACTCCCTTCACCTGTCTTGGTTATCAATATAGTTGTAATTTCTGTGACATATTTTAGGGGCTAGTCAACAGTTCTTGAAATCTTGAAGTAAGATTATTTCAAAAGTGGTTTAAAGAAGATATTGGTGACCTTGTAACTATAGAGGATTGATCTCCTTCATAAACAATCAAACAAGGAAGATCCCAATTGAAGACATCTTTTAGCCCTAATTAGTTAGATTGCTAACCTCTTTGTGGTTTGTGTCAAGGAAGATCCTCCCCTCTACCCTCCTCAGTAGCTTGATCTGTCCATCAAACATTTCTGACAGCACAGTTGTGCCAGGATTTGCGTGGGTCATCAGGCTGTGCATCAATAAAGGTCAAGGCTTTGGGCTTCTGAGCAGAAGCATTGAAAAGAATCAGGGGAAGCCAGAAGAGAAAGAAGAAGGAAGAAGTCAGGATGCAGAGAAGGTAGCTGAGAGGGAAAGAGGAAGAGACATGCAGACTAGGCACCACGTGATCAGGTTACTTAGAGGAATAATTGTCTACCCTTTCCAATAGACTTTATAAAATATATATCAGGGTAGAAATATTATTCCAATTCTTACAGGTTGAGAGGCTGGGAAGCTACTGCAGTAGAAGACAAGATGGATAATATATTCCAAAAGATGACAATGTCTATTGATTCTCACTTTAGGTTAATATTATTGTTTCATACATTACTTCTTAAATAAGAAGTCCAACCATCTTGTGGTTAATAATGTCCCATTATCACTTTTAAAAGAATTGAAAAGAGAGTGTCAATTTAAAGACATTGCATCCAAACAAATGCCCCCCCAAAAAACTAAGGGAACAATAAAAATAATTTATAACCAGATGATAAATAGAATCATATTATCATTTGTATTTTATATAATATTCAAATAGTGAAACTAAGATGATAAAGGATACTCCCTTTTGAAGAAAGTCACACTTCCAGATATTGGAGGTATCTGTTCTTTCCAGAATTAATCATAGCAACATAAGGAGGGCAAGATTAAAGTCTAATGCAGTTTAAAAATAAACTCCATCCTATTATCTGTGCATTGCAGAATATTAAACTTTTTGAACATTTTGACTGAATTTGCCTTCATGCCAACTAGACAGTAGCATAATGAGGAAAATGGTATGGTGGACATATTGGATTGACAGCATTTGAGTTTTAGTTCCTTTACTCCCTTGTGACTTTCTGCATCGTCACTTTTTTGATCTGGGACTCAGTTTCTTTCTCTGTAAAATGAGAAGGTCAGACAAGATAGATCCCTCCTTACTTTAATTCTGCATTGATCTGTATTTGGGCATGATTCTGATATTGAATGTTATGATATAGAGCCATTAAAGGATCCCCCCAAAATGAAATTAAAGTAACCTTAGAACTCAATTTGGCAGCTTCTCCTAGGAAATAAAAAAGCAGAAAAAGCCTTCTTACTTCTCTTGCTAAACTTTTTAAGGGAATTTGAAGTCCCAAAAACATAAGATTGCACCTTCCACCCAGAGGTCTCTTTAAAAAAATAAGAGAGAGAAATGATAAGTAAAACCCCAAGACATCCATAACTGGATGAAACATGAACTTTCAATTTTCTTCTAGAAGATTAAAAAGGATGGATGACTCAGAAAATGGAATGCCATGATTTACTGGATCAAGGAATTTGAGCACATCTTTTTTTCTTTTTTTTTTTGCCATCATGTATTGCCAAAGTATTAAAGTTATGGAACTAGTGCAAGCGACTATCACTATCACTTTACTCTTCCATTTCTTCCTCAGATTCACAGACTAATCAGCATAGGTGTTCTGTGTACAAATGAAGATTTCCACTGCTCTGTGCTTCCTCATATTCTGTCGTACTTCTCCATGCCTTTTTTTCCCCCAAAAGCAGTTTTCATAACTGTTTACAGGTATGCAGGTGCTCTAAGAAATGTGTTATTTTTACTGTCATCAGCCCTCTTTTTTTTTTTTGCCATTTGGCTCCTGACTACATGGAATTGAAAGGAATCTACACAAGATCAGTATTTGATTGGTATAAAGTGTCAAAAGGGTTAAAAAATGCATACCTTGGGAGCCAGTTTATATAGTTAAATTTGTGTGTGTATGTGTGTGTGTGTGTGTGTGTGTGTGTGTGTGTGTGTGTGTTGGTCAAGGCTGGTCTTCAACCTTCATTCAGACCTATCCTTCTAACTTTTCCACTTCAATAGAATCTATCAGAACTTGCACCCAGTTGGCTCAACCTTCGGGAGCCCAGGGTCATCATCACATTTTGATAATTCAATTCAGGGGATGACATTGGTGGAGAAATGCTGTATTACATTATTAACTCTATTGTACTATCTATCTATCTAATTCAATGCCACAAGCATTTTTAAACACTCATTATGTGCCAGGCCTGCCTAATTCAGTTTAACTCAATTTGACCAGTTAGCATTAAGAGCCCACTATTTGCCAGACACTGAACTAGGGATACAAACACAAGACAATCTTTCCCTCTGGACGCTTACCCTCTAGTGATTTGTAACTCTATAAAGACAAGCAACTGTGAAATATTTGCAAAGGTGACAAAGAAATTTTATGGAGAGGTACAAGCACTAATAGCTAGAATGGGGACAGGGATGAATAATGAAGGGCCTCAAGAAGTGTAACTTGTTACAACAGCAGGGATAAAATCTTTTTCAATTTAATGATCTAGGGAAAGGGTACTTAACCTTTTTTGCCTCATGACTCACCAGCAGCCTGCTGTAATCTATAGACTCCTCAGAATAATGTTTCTAGATATGTACATTAATATACAGAGGATTAGAAAAGGAATCAATTCAAAAAAAAAAGAGAGAGGTGGGGGGGAGAAAGAAAAAGAGGGGGAGGAAGGAAGGGAGGAAAGAAGGCAGGCTAGAATCCTGGCTCTCTACTCTATAACTAAGGGTCCTACTATGTCTCTTTCCCCCTTCACTTTGCTTTTAAATTTTTAGTGGAAGTATTTATCACCTCAGAGATCAACAAATACTACAAAAATGGACTTGCTATATTCTTTTTATTTATTATCTAAACCTAAGAAAGTAATCGAGAAAATGTTAATGATGCAAGTAGAACTTAAAAGTGTGTCCTGTACATCTTTTTCTCCTAGAGAGCTATTTTTAAATATTTACCAGTACATTCTTGATAAAAGACCTTTAATCTTTAAATCTATGTTCCCTTATCTAGTCATGCTATTCCTTGACATAAGCATTTTGTACTTGATGAATAAAGTTTTTACAATTTAGCTTGGGATGCATAGCACTATATAATTTGGTACCACACTAATTTTCCAGATTAATTGTCCTTTACTTCTTTCATCTATTTTCCAGCTTAATTGGATCATTCACTATCTCCTGCATTCTCCTGTCTCCATTTTTGCTCACACAACTATCTCTGTATATCTCTGTCTCTCTTTCTCTTTCTCTGACTATCTGTGTGTCTCTATCTCTCTCCAATTTTTTTTCTGTTTCTTGAAAATGTAAATGGTCTTTGGGGAATTAATTCAACTCATTTTACTTCTCTGCATCCTCCATAGAACAATGGACTCTCTATAGTTAGGTGCTCAATAAATTCTTGTTGTCAAATAAAAGCATTTTATTGCCCCTTTCCCTCTCTCATCATTCTCCTACTAATTATCAAAATCTAGCAGGATGATGTTGAGGAAAAAAAAAACACTAGATAAGGAATCAGAAGACCCCTGTTAATCTTATCTCTGCTACTTGCTATCCATGATTCATGTGCAAGTCCTATACTATCTGGACCATGGGCTACCTCATCTGTAAAGCAGGAATTTAGAAAAGATAATCTCTACGGTGTCTTTCAGATCTCAATCTTTGATTTTGTGATTTTTACAGTGAGAAAATTTAAGATCCAGTCATGCTATAACTGGACCTTTTTGATAGGGAAATTATTTGATTTTCGTAAATTATTCAAGGCATGGAAAGGAGCAGGGTGACAAATATCATGAAGTACCAGAAAGAACACTAGTTTGGATTCAGATGACTAAAGTTCATATCTTAACCTTTGAGACTAACAGGTTCAACTTTGAGCAAATCACTTCATCTTTCAGCCTGATTTCTCTATCTATAACAATCATTAGACCATCTATAAGGTTTTCCCTCAGATCTTCTTCAATCCAAACTCAGCACTCTATCCATCAGCTTCCCTCTTGATATCTCTAGTTGTTATTAGTCTCTCCCACTTTAAGTCATCATGAATTTGCTTGTTTCCATGTTGTAGTCATCACCACTACCTCCTACTGAAATGGCAGCTTCTTCAAGACAGACATTATCTGATACTTGTAAAACCCAGTTTTACTTGTTGCTTGTTGGCTACAGGACAGGGTAGGGAAGACAGGAGGGAAAGACTATGAATTGTGTAACCATGGAAAAATATTTTAAATTAATTAATTAAATAAATATTTGAAAAGAAAGACATTATCCCTTCCCCGGTGCCTTGCATTTGGTAGGCATTTTAAGAAAAAAGATATTTGTTGGATCAAATTTTATTTAAGTGCCTTTTACATCATACAATATAAACAAAGGTTATGGAGTTTTGAAGCAATCGAGATAGTTCAGAAAAAATGTCTGCTGTTCTTCTAATATATTGTGATTGAGTGATTAGTGGGTGGCGTCACCATAAAAAAATTGGGTTGTTAAATGGATAAAACTTTAGTCTTCATAGCCTTAAAGTCCTGGCAACAGAGCATGACTGCCTTAGGACCAGAATTTAGAAGAAGGATGGAACACTGGAAAAATCAGCATGTTATAAAACCACAGTTAATCACTAAGTACTTTTGATGGGCCTCTGTGGGCTCTTTAAATGAATCTTAGGTGTATGATTACATGTCAAAACATCAATGACTTGCTCCCTTGGCTACACAGTTGCATCCTCCACACAGTAAATATAAGGAAAAAACGTCATGTCTAAGTATGAGTGTTAGGCTAGGTGTCACAGTTGATAGAATGTTTGGACTGGAGTAAAGAAGGCATATCTTCCTGAATTCAAATATGACCTCAGGCATCTACTAGCTGTATAATCCTTGGTAAGTCACCTAACACTTTTGGTCTCAGTTTCCTCATATGTCAAATGAGATGGGAGAAGGAAATGACACAACCCTACAGTATCTTTGCCAAGCAAACCCCAAATGGGGGGTCACAAAGAGTCAGATATGACTAATGTGACAGAACAACAACCACAACAACAACAAAAACTATGAGTGGAATCCTTTCTCTTGTACAAATGTGTTTTCATGTAATTATTCAAGGTTATATTTTGAATTGGGTGGGAATACAATTTTTTATGTTTTCAGTTGTTTGAATGCTATTAAATACACTTGATTACTATTTACTGTGAAACCTAGGACCTCTAAGCTAAGTTATTAATATTATTCCATTCTGGTTGTTTAAATTAGCCTCTTTGATGCTCAGTTCCTTTATTTGTTTAATAATAGCATCTCCTTCCATTTCAAAAGATTTATAGCTGGAAGGAATCTAAGAGGTTATTTAGTCCAATTCCTTTATTTTACAAATATCATTATGAAGAACAAATTGTTGTTGGGATTTTTTTCTTCGTTTTTATTATCAGTTCTCCTAGTCATACTTCTGATCCAAAGTAATAATGTCAGTTGTCTCCTCCACTTCTCCCACACTGTTACTATTCATTTAACTACATGGAATGACAATACATAGCCCTTAATCAAACCAGGAGATGAAACTACAAGCCACATCATCCATCTGCTAATGTCCTGTGGGTATCATAAGACTCTAGTCTCATTTCTCCCAATCTGCATTCTCCAGAGCAGAGGTGGTATTGATATTGTCCCTTAACTGAAGAATTGAGCTATGACGTGGTTAATAGGCTGATGTCCTTCTCCACTGAAAAGATGAACTTTTGAAAACAGGTACCATATAGTTAGTTCCAGAATTCCCAGTTCTCCCAACTTTCACCCTTTACTCTTGATTCTGTCTGCTTCTGGGATTCACAGAAATTTTGTGTTACAAGGGACTTCAGTGACTAACTAATCCAACCCATAATAGAAAAGGAATTCCCACCACAATATATTCCATAAATCTAGCCTTTGCTTGAAGATCTTCAATAACAGGGAATCTTCTAGGTACTTTCCACATAGGGTATAGCTTCACTTCTTAGGAAATTATTTTTAAAACTTTAATAACACATTTCCATGTAAGTTTTCCAAAGTCATATGATCCATATTGTCTCCCTCTCTTTTTCCCTCCCCTCTACCAGAGCTGACAAGCAATTCAATAAGAGTTATGCATATATTATCATGCAAAACATATTTCCATATTATTCATTTTTATAAGCAAATAATCTTATAGAACCAAAATTAGAAGTTATTTTTTAACCCCAACATCAAGCTTAATTTTCCACTTTGTGACTTCTACCTTGTTTTCATGATCTATTCAATTAACCAACAAACATTTATTAAGTATGTATGTGATAGGCACTATCTCCTTCCTTACTGCCTATAAACTATCTATATATTTATCTGTCTGTTTGTATCCATCTACACACATATACATATGCGTTAAATTTATGGTTGGACTGAATATATTTAATTGGTCACCAGGTCACTAAATCCCCCAAAATGAATTACTGAAGTCAGAATGGAATTTATGGTAGTTTATTTTACAATAGAGGGAAAATATTAAGGAAGAGAGAAAGAGAAAAAAAAAGGAGGGCGAGAGAGAGAGAGAGAGAGAGAGAGAGAGAGAGAGAGAGAGAGAGAGAGAGAGAGAGAGAGAGAGAGAGAGGGAGAGAGAGGAGAGAGAGAGAGAGAGAGAGAGAGAGAGAGAGAGAGAGAGAGAGAGAGAGAGAGTCAGGTAGGAATTGTAAGACCTCAGCCAGGGGAAAGGAGTCTCAAGATGATGGGCCTTTTCAGGAGGCTGACACCTCCAGAAAGGCCCAGGAAAGGAAGTCAGCCTTTATACTCACCACATGCCAGTTCAATAAGCATATTCTTTATCAGCCTCAACTGTAGTAGAATTGCTTCTTACAGGAGGCTCCACTCCAAGTGTGTCTATTTCAAACTCTCAGAAGAACCTCCTTCAGGCCCTTGATGCTTTCTTTTGAAGACCCTTTTTCTTGTGTCACTTCCCCTAATTCCACGTCTACCAATCACAGCTGACGCTCTGCTCTAGGACTGCACAGAAGGCAGTTAGTGGATACTAATTCATTACCCATTATCGCACACGTCATAGACCTCCCACTTCATGATTAAGTGGGATATTTATCTCTTTGGTGATTAGATCTAACATGGGCACTAAACTTTCCCACTACTGCTAAACATTCCCACTAAACTTTAAATCTTTAAATATTGTGTTTGCATTTTGGGAGATTAAATCTGAAAAATAGACAGGGGATTACAATTAAATCTTTACAATTAAGGAAGAGCTAAGTACCTTCATTGTTATAATCAGGGGAGAGCCAAATCCAATCTTTACATATGTGATATAGAAAGCTACGTAGTTACAAATATATAGATATATTTTCCACTTCTTGAGAAAGCCCGTTATATTTAGTGCCTTCACTTCATGTCCTCACACTCAATGCTAAATTCAAATGTACTCTAATTTCTAACCTTATTATTTAACTAAAACTGCTCTCTTCAAAGTTATAAATAATCTCCTAATTGCAAAATTTGGCAATCTTTTATCAGCCTTTCTCCTTTTTTCATCTCTCTATAGGCCTTGCCAATGCCTGTCTCCCTATTTTACTGGATACTGTCTCCTCTCAAGATTTTCATGGTAATCCTATCTCCTTTGTTCTCCTACCTCTCTTACTACTCTTTCTCAGTTTCCTTTCCTGAATTTTCAATAACTTCATGGCTACTAACCTTCTGTGCTCCCCCAAGCTCTGTACTGGGCTCTCTTTTCTTCTCCTTCTAATCTATTTCAAAAGTAGAGCTGGGAGAAGAATGAAGGATAACAGGTCTGGGCTTCTTTCCAAAATGAAAGTCCAGAGAGGAACTTACAAATTAGAAAATGGTAATGAAGAGTTGAGGTAAATAGATTGAGATAGATTGATAGATAGATGCTGAATTACTAGATGACAGGAGAATAATAGAATAAAATCTTTCTGTAGATCTTCATAAATAGATTTCTATCTATAAATAGATGTATATATATGTACTTAAAGATCTCTTATTTATCTCTCTTTTTTTGTCTCTTTGTTTGTCTCTTTTTTTTTTTATCATATCTTCTACATTTCCATCTCACAGCACCAATTGGCTTCTGACTACCTAGAACTAGCAGCCCTCCAGCCACTGACCCTCACCTCACCTGACACCCAGCTCTCACTTGTGGCTCCCAGTAGCTGCTAGCATGCGGCAATGGCCACACCCCGGGCAACGGCTTCGACAGGCCGGCTAAACCTTGTGAGGGTAGTCATAGGGTCGACGTTGACCCCGGGTGAACTAGGGCTTTGCTCACCCAGCATGTGAAGACTGCTTCGGTGGAACAGGCGGAAGAAACCAACAAGAAGGTTCAACGGCTGAGATGGCAATGCAGCAAGGCACTGTGGAGTGCTTAGGGTGTGTTGGAGCACAAAAGACAACACGGCCATCCAATGCAGCTGAGGAAGTCTCCAGGTGTAACGACTTTTCATGCCAATGGACCCAGGCTTCCAAAGCCTAGAGAGTGGGACTGTCTCTGTGCATCGACTTTTCCACTTAAATCTTCATGCACAAGTGTCTTTGTGCACAAAAACGCACAAAGACAATCGTCATCCTTGGTTCGAGAGACAACCAACAACAACAACAACAATCTAGAACTGGGTGTCCTAAAGATATCTCTAATTCAGCACATTCAAGATAGAACTAATTAATTATTTTTCTACTTCTTCCAACTCTTCTATACTTCCTTACTCCTGTCAAGGGCACTGCCATTTTCTCAGTCATCCAGATTCACAATATATGTGTCATCCTTGACCCCTCTCTCAAGCTCACTCTACGAATGTCATCTGGTGCCAAATCTCATTTCTACCTTCATAATATATTTCATATATATTCCTTTCTCTCTTTTCACACAACCACTATCCTAGTGCAGGCCTTTATCCCCTCAGGTCTTAATTAGTATAATAACTTTCTTATTATTTACCCTACTTTCTTTTCTTTAAGCATCTCTTTATTCCAACCCATCTTCATCTCAGTTTCCATCCAAAACGCAGTGAACACCAGCCACCAATCAGCTGCTACAAAGGGACATGTAAACCTAAGATCCTGGAATATACCAGCATACCCAGTCTCCAAAATCATCATTCATTAAAGTAATCCCTGTAAAGATACTACTTGGCAAATGAGTCTTCAGATACAACCTCAATAGCCATAGTTATTGAATATTCAAGAAAGAAAGTTCTCACCATCAAAGTCCTTGGTGCTATAAAATCATTCAATTTATGAAACTGATAAGATTTTATCAGTGGAAATTACATTAAAGAAGATGACTCCCTATCTACTTTGCCCCTACATCCCAAAGACCACAAGACCTTTCCATCTGTAGTGAAAACTTAATATAGATGCCATCTTCCCCCATTAGAATATTAATTCCTTAAAAGCAACTTTTTTTTTATTTGTATTCCCAGCACTTACATCATGCTTAGTATAGAGAAAGTGATTAATAAATATATTTTTCTTCCATTAGAGTCAAAATCCTAGAGGTGAGTTTTAAAGAATCTTAGGAAAGTTTCTTCCCCATTCCCTGTTTGTTTATATTTACTCTACTGTGGCTCATCCCGTGCTGATGGATTGGGTTTATTTCATCTATTCTTTCTCTTAAGTCATCTAGACCAGCAGCAAATCTATATGGCAATAAGTATTATTTCTATTCAATCTGATAGTCTGGTTATCTTCCTAGTGTAAAAATTAAAATATATCTTGTAATAAAATATTATATTTTATGAGGTTTATTAAGGATTATTAGAAATCAAGGAATAAAGAAGATACAAAATAATAATCATCTGCCCATGGCTGATTAGCCAATTCAGAATCCCCATGCTTAGCTTACTTACTACATCATTGCAATGGAATGGAAGAGAGAGGGAGGCGTTACTGCCAGTTAAATACCAACTGTGATCTCACCAACCTGGGGAATCAGGTGAGATTATAGGGGATTCTGGGAAACACCAAGGACTTCTGGGATTGAAGTCTGGGGTTCAAAATCTCCATTTTTACACTAACTTCATTATTAGTGATACATTCCAGTCATTTAATGCCAAAAATGACTCAGTTGGCACTGATGAAACTACTTCAGAAAATATGCACGGGAGTCCATGTTTTATAGATAAATCTCTTCCGTATTACCTGTCTGTGAAATCAAATGTTCTTCTTTCTCATTCCATTATTCACTTCATCATAACATAGATGTTGCCCTCTCTTGCTACTATCACAGTTACAGTAGGATTATTAAAATATGAAAATCAGTTGTCAAATATAGATTATTAGGTTGCTTTTCCCATGCTTTCAGTAGAGAGGATTGCCCAAGTATATTTTTAATCATTTTATATTAAATAACAGATTTATTGAAGGTGTAATAAACATTGCCTGAGGCATAGTTTTTACTGGTATTTTGAAGTGGAAGATATAAAGCAGGAGAAAAACTGATGTAAACAATAGTAAGCATAATAACCCATTCAAAGATCAATCCATCTTCCATGCCATGAGTCAGAGGAAGAGAATAACAAAGTAGAATAGTAGCTACCAGGGTGATGTAGAATGGAGAATTCTATAACTTAAGACAATTAAGCTATCTGTGAGGAGGATAGAAACTCTGAAACATTAATAAATTGAATTTAGGTTTCATCACTGATTAGGTTAGAACCCAAGTAAGTATGGTATATAAAAAATATACAGAAGAGAGTAATATTGTAGATTGGCTCCACTCAAAACCATTGTGTAGGTCAGCTTGACACATAAGACAATGGTTCAATTACCAATTAGTGTGTTCTGGTACCACAAGAAGGAAAAATACCCTGGAATGGTTTTAAAATACCAATAAGCCATATACTGGATTTTTTCAGTGCAAATGATATTGACTAGTAAGATGAGTGAACCACAAATTTAAATTAAATGAATTGAAAACAGGAATACTTTTTGCATCATCAGTAGTACAACAAAATAAAATTGAAAATAGATATGTATAGGCAAGTGCTTCATACCACTGTGTCAAGGAAGTTCATTCCCTCCCCCTCCTGAGTAGCTTGACCTGTCCATCAAACATACATTATATAATACAGTCGCACCAGGTTCGTGCCCCTCTATGTGCTGTATATCAATAAAAGTCAAGGCTATGGGGCTTGAGGGAGAACCAAGAAGAGAAGGAAAAAGGAAGAATTTGGAAACAGAGAAAGCAGGTGAGAGGGATGGAGGAAGAGACATTCAGGCTAGGGACCACGTGGTCAGGTTACTTATAGGAATCATTGTCCAACCTTTCCAATAAACCTTATAGAATATATATCTGGGTAGAAATATTATTTCAATTCTTATACCACTTTCTCTAAATTGTATTTTCAGTTCCAACTCATACAGTAATATATTACTAGCCAGTGAAAGGCAATCAATAAAAAAATCTGTGAGTCTAGATTAGAAATTAGAAATGAAAGTAAGTGAGGAGCTACTATAATCTGAAGAGGGAAATTTTGAAGACCCTTGGGTTATGGAATATCTTCACTTAATGTACACTTCAGAAATCATATATATAAATTAAATAGATTATAAAAAACAGAACTGAACTCCCACATTGTTTTGATTAAACAATGGGAATACTTAAATTAGAATTCAGAAAGAAGTACAGTATTGTAATAGCTGCCTAATTGCTTTACTTATTTCAAGTTTTACTCCCTTTCCAATCAGTTCTTCTCATAGCTGCCCACAGTGATCTTCCTAACATTCACATCTGACCACATAACTGTCTTACATAATAAATTCTAGGACAGGATTTAAAAAAAATTTTTTTTTGTATCTTGTACCTCTCAGAAAATACAGAGAAGTTCTACTGATCTACTTTTCTATTTTTTAGGCTTTGTCAGGTATTTTTAATTACTACTTTATAATATAGTTCAAAATCCGGTACTGCTAAACCTCCTTTTATATTTTTCATTAATTCCTTTGATGTTCTTGACCTTTTCTTTTTCCAAATTAATTTTGTTATTATTTTGTCTAGTTCAATAAAATAACTTTTTGATAAATTAATTGGGATGGTGTTTAATAAGTAAATTAGTACAGGTAAGATTGTAATTTTAATTATGCTGACTCTGCCCATCAATGAACAGTTAATATTTCTTCAATTATTTAAAACTGATTTTATTTGTATAAGAAGCATTTTATAATTTTCATGTTGTTTCTGGGTTTGTTTTGGCAGATATACTCCTAGACACTTTATTCCAGGAGTCCCCAAACTACAGCCCGAGGGCCACATGCAGACCCCTGAGGTCATGTATCCGGCGCCCACACTTCTGGAAGGAGCACCTCTTTCATTGGTGGTCAGTGAGAGGAGCACTGTATGTGGCGGCACCGCAAAACGCAGCTTTGCTCATGTACAGTACTACTTCTGGTGACATAATCCTTTCCATGGTGCCTTAGAAAGAAGCACTGTGCAAAAGATTATGTGGCTGCACAATGGAAGAAGTCAGCATGGAGAGAGGCAATCTGCAGAGGGGATTCCATACTGTATGTGCTACTAGTTAGGGTTAGGGTTAGGGTTAGGTTTTTATAGTCAAGCCCTTCAACAGTCTGAGGGACAGTGAACTGGCCCCCTCTGTTAAAAGTTTGGGGACCCCTGCTTTATTCTGTCTGGTTGTTTTAAACATGTTATCTCTTCTTACAGGACATTTTGGGAAATAGTGAAATGCTGATAATTTATGTGGATTTTTTGACATCTTTCTACTTGGCTAAAATTGTTGATAGTTTCAACTAATTTTTAGTTAAAATTTTAGGATTTTCTATTTATATTATTATATCATCTGCAATAAGAGATAGCTTTTTTAAAAATATTTTTGCCCATTTGGTTCCTTCCATTATTTTTTTCTTTTATTGCTAGAATTTCTAATATAATATTAAATAATATTGGTGATAATACACATCCTTGTTTCACTTCTGATCTTATAAAAAAGACTTCTAATATCTCTCCCCTGCAGATAATGTTTGTTGATGGTTTTAAGAATATGCTTATTATTCTAAGAGAAAATCCATTTATACCTTTGCTTCAAGTGTTTTAATAGGAATGAGTGTTATATCTCATCATAAGACTTTTCTGCATCTATTGATATAATTAATTATATGATTTTTATTTCTTTTTTGTTGGCATAATCAATTATCTTAATCCTTAAATATCTGGCATAAATCCTGTTTGGTTATAATGTATTATCTTTGTAATATATTGTTATAATCTCCTGGCTAATATTTTATTTAGAATTTATTTATCTATAGTCAGGATATCAGTGGTATAGAACAGACATACAGCAAACTGTTAAGTTTGACAAAAGTAAAGATTCAAGTTTTTGCAATAAGAATTCACTATTTGATAAAAACTGTTGGGAAAACTGGAAAGTAGTCTGGCAGAAACTAGATATAGATAGATATCCTACACTGTTTACCAAGCTAAGATTAAAATGGATATATCACCTAGGAATAAAGGGAGACATTGTAAACAAATTAGAACAAGGAACATGTTACCTATCAGATTTACAGATAAGGGAAAAATTTATAAATAAATAGGAGATAGAAAGCATTGTGAGATGTAAAATGGATAGTTTTGAATACGTTAAGGGAAAAAGTAAAAGAACCTATGTGTTCTAAAATATTTAAAGAAGATGTCAATCTAAAAAATAAAACAAACAGAAGTCTGGATTGGCATAAATGGGATTTTGGCACTCATTGGTGGAGCACCTTAGTCAGTGTGAGACAACTATTCCTAAGAGTTAAAGAAATAGATGGGTTAGCAAACAATGCAGGCTGGCCCTCCTAGAAACCATCATGATGATCAGCTTGACAGAGAGAAGAGTAGAAGAAGAGGTTGCCTTATGGTCTGGTACCATAATATTGTTAGATATAATGAAACAAATGAAAAATATTCATTCTTTATCTGTTGGAAATTCTTCAGAGAACCATTGACCACTAAAATAAGTATAGCATAAGTAATAATATAATAACAAGTAGCAATTATGTAATGCTCTAAGGTTTTCATGATATATTTCATATGTTATCTCAGTTTATCCTCACAAAATTCTTGGAGGTAAATGCTCTTATTATCCCTCTTATAGACGAGGAAACTAAGGCAAAGAGAGAGTAATTTTCCCAGGGTTAAAAATTAAATATCTGAGGCAGGATTTGAACTCAGGTCTTTTGACTTTAAGTCCAGCATTCTGCTCTGTATAAAATAGTTACTCACACATGAGACAAACTGAATATGTGAATACTTTCATTATATACTAATACTATAACAAAGCAAAATTTGAAACAGATCAAACCAGTTCTGAGAGTGATTTATGCTATTCATTGTCAAAGACATATAGTTAACATGAACCCATTTAAAGATCAACAAAATGCAGGTTTTTTCACTCTAAGTCAACTATAGCATGATCATTATCAATTCTTCCGCAGTAAAAAAGGGAAAAAAAGAAGATTGTTAGATATTTTCAGAAGGAATCTTAAAGACAATGTGAAACCTCATCAAAAAAATGACTAGATCAAGCCATAGTAAGAGGTAAACATACTTATAAGTCACTTGATGTGTTTAATATAAACAAAAGTAGAAGATGGCGGCTTAGAGAAAGCTGAAATTCAAAACAAACAACAGCATAGACCCCAGGAATCCTCCTCCTGGACCTGGACCTGGATCAAAAGGTACAGCCCCCCCAAAAGCCAGAACACGAGATCACTCGGACCTAAGGGGTAGGCAGAAGGAAGGTCCCAGGACCCATCCCCCCAACCCAGAGCTCTGAGTCTGAGGCAGCAGAGGGAACCTCAGAGCCTCAGGGCCGGCTAGCCTGAAGGCCGCTTCCTGAAAACAACCTGACCCAGGTAAGGGGGCACCCAGACAGCAAGGAAATAGAAAGAGATAGGGGGAGCCTGCAGCCCCCTGGCTGGATCCTTCCATCCGAGTCTCAAGGTCCCTGCCTCAAAGCATACTCAGTTCAACCCAGAGAAAGTTAATCTTATCAGGAGCACTCCGAGCTCTGGGAAGCCACGGCCCCTCCCCCCTCACAGTGCTGGCTCTCCTGGCCAGCTAAGGCACAGAAACAAACACCCCAAGGAAAGGGCCTAGCCAGGCTCAGAGCTTGGAAGTAAGGCAACAGAGAAGCATCGGGAGGGAACTGAGGAGGGCAGTAACATGGAAACACCAACAATTCCTGGCCTCCCCAGGAAGACAGAACAACAACTGCATAGAACGGACAATCTGCCTAGGGCTAAAACCTCAGAACACCAGACAGAGATAAGAAAAGCTAGTCCTCCCCACTCAGATAGAGATGGCAAACTCCACGGAAGCACAAAAGCCCCAAAATTCTAAGAAAAACAACAAGAAGGGGGCAACTTTGGATACATTTTGTGGGGCAAAAATACAAAATACAGAGGAGATAGAAGAGGAAATACAAGCAAATGCTCTGAAACCTTCCAAAGGAAAAGGAAACTCTCCACAAACCCATTAAAAATTGGAATCGTAAAGGATCAAAAAGATGGAAGCCTTCTGGGAGGAAAAGTGGGAAATAATGCAAAAGAAATTCAGGCATCTACAAAACCAGTTTGACCAAAGTGAAAAGGAATACCAGGCTCTAAAGGTCAGAATTGGGCAACTAGAAGACAACGAGCAAGAATTAATAAAGCAGAGACAAAAGACCAAGAAAGTAGAAGAGAACATAAAATATCTCACTAACAAGGTCATAGACTTGGAATTAGGGGGAGAAGAGACAATTTAAGAATAATTGGACTACCAGAAAATCCAGAAATAAACAGCAAACTCGACATGGTAATACAAGATATAATCAAAGAAAATTGCCCAGGGATCCTAAAACAAGAGGGCAATACAGGCACAGAAAAAGTTCACAGAACACCCTCTACACTAAATCCCCAAAAGACAACTCCCAGGAATGTAATTGCCAAATTCCAAAGCTCTCAAACAAAAGAAAAAATCCTACAAGAAGCCAGAAAAATACAATTTAAATACAAAGGAATGCCAATCAGGGTCACACAAGACCTTGCAAGTTCTACTCTAAATGATCGTAAGGCATGGAACATGATTTTCAGAAAGGCAAGAGAGCTGGGCCTTCAATCAAGAATCAGCTATCCATCAAAACTGACTATATACTTCCAAGGGAAAGTATGGGCATTCAACAAAATAGAAGATTTCCAAGTTTTTGCAAAGAAAAGACCAGAGCTCTGTGGAAAGTTTGATATCGAAAAACAAAGAGCATGGAATACCTGAAAAGGTAAATATGAAGGAAAGGGAAAAGGAGAAAAATGTTATCTTTTTCTTTCACTCAAACTCTCTTCTATAAGGACTACATTTATGTCAATCTATGTATATTAACATGTGGGGAAATGTAATGTGTAAATAGGAAGAAAAGAAAGACCAAATAGAATAATCTTTCTCACACAAAGATTCACACGGGAAGGGGAGGGGAAGAAATCTCCTATAAGAAGGAGAGGAAGAGAGTTTTTACTTAAACCTTACTCTCAGGGAAATCAACTCTGAGAGGGAAGAACATCCAGATCCATTGGGATCTTGAATCCCATCTTACCCAACAAGGGAAGGGAGAAGGAAAAACCAAGGGGGGTAGGGGAGAAGGAACACAAAAAGGGAGGGAAGAAGAGGGGAGAGGGGGAGGGAATAAAAAGGGAGGGACAAAAAAGGGAAACATATCAAGGGAGGGGACAAGTGGGACTGATTTAAAGTAAATCACTGGACTAAAAGGTAGAGCTGTAGAAGAAAGGTTAGAATTAGGGAAGGATATCAAAATGCCAGGGAGTCCACAAGTGATAGTCATAACTTTGACCTTGAATGGGATGAACTCACCCATAAAACATAGACGAATAGCAGAATGGATTAGAATCCAAAACCCTACCATATGTTGTCTTCAAGAAACACACATGAGGTGGGTAGATACCCACAAGGTCAGAATTAAAGGATGGAGTAAGACCTTCTGGGCCTCAACTGACAGAAAGAAGGCAGGAGTGGTAATCATGATATCTGATAAAGCCAAAACAAAAATAGACCTGATCAAAAGGGATAGGGAAGGTAATTATATTTTGTTAAAAGGGAGTATAGACAATGAGAAAATATCACTAATCAACATGTATGCACCAAATAATATAGCACCCAAATTTCTAATGGAGAAACTAGGAGAATTGAAGGAAGAAATAGACAGTAAAACAATATTAGTGTGAGACTTAAACCAACCATTATCAACTTTAGATAAATCAAATCAAAAAATAAATAAGAAAGAGGTAAAAGAAGTGAATGAAATCTTAGAAAAATTAGAATTAATAGACATATGGAGAAAAATAAATAGGGATTAAAAGGAATACACCTTCTCAGCACCACAGGGCACATTCACAGAGATTGATCATACATTAGGTCACAGAAACATGTCACACAAATGCAGAAAAGTAGAAATAATAATTGCAGCCTTTTCAGACCACAAGGCAATAAAAATAATGATCAGTTATGGTACATGGAAAACCAAATCAAAAACTAATTGGAAATTAAACAATATGATACTCCAAAATCACTTAGAGAAGAAATCATAGAAACAATTAATAATTTCACCAAGGAAAATGACAATGGTGAGACATCCTTTCAAACGTTTTGGGATGCAGCCAAAGCGGTAATCAGAGGTAAATTCATATTCCTGAGTGCATATATAACAAACTAGGGAGAGCAGAGATCAATCAATTGAAAATGCAAATAAAAAACTATGTATTCAAATATATTCAAATGAATATATTCAAAATGGGTGAATGACTTAAACATAAAGAAGGAAACCATAAGGAAATTTGGTTAAACACAGAATAGTATACATGTCAGACTTTGGGAGGGGAAAGACTTTAAAACCAAGCAAGACATAGAAAGAGTCAAAATGTAAAATAAATAATTTCAACTACATCAAATTAAAAAGCTTTTGTACAAACAAAACCAATGTAACTAAAATCAGAAGGGAAACAACAAATTGGGAAAAAATCTTCATAAAAACCTCTGACAAAGGTTTAATTACTCAAATTTATAAAGAGCTAAATCTATTGTACAAAAATCCAAGCCATTCTCCAATTGATAAATGGGCAAGGGACATGGATAGTCAGTTTTCAGATAAAGAAATCAAAACTATTAATAAGCACATGAAGAAGTGTTCTAAATCTCTTATAATCAGAGAGATCCAAATCAAAACAACTCTGAGATATCACGTCACACCAAACAGATTGGCTAACATGATAGCAAAGGAAAGTAATGAATGCTGAAGGGGATGTGGCAAAGTAGGGACATTAATTCATTGCTGGTGGAGTTGTGAACTGATCCAACCATTCTGGAGGGCAATTTGGAACTATGCCCAAAGGACGATAAAAGAATGTCTACCCTTTGATCCAGCCAAAGCACTGCTGGGTTTGTACCCCAAAGAGATAATGGACAAAAAGACTTGTACAAAAATATTCATAGCTGTGCTCTTTGTGGCGGCCAAAAATTGGAAAATGAGGGTATGCCCTTCAATTGGGGAATGGCTAAACAAATTGTGGTATATGTTGGTGATGGAATACTATTGTGCAAAAAGGAATAATAAAGTGGAGGAATTCCATGGAGACTGGAATGACCTCCAGGAAGTGATGCAGAGCGAAAGGAGCAGAACCAGGAGAAAATTGTACACAGAGACTGATACACTGTGGTAAAATCAAATGTAATGGACTTCTCCATTAGTAGAGGTGTAATGTCCCTGAACAATCTGCAGGGATCTAGGAGAAAAAACACTGTCCACAAGCAGAGGATAAACTGTGGGAGTAGAAACACCAATGAAAACAACTGCCCAACTACAGCGATTGATGGGACATGACAGAGGAGAGACTCTAAAGGAACACTCTAATGCAAATACTAACAACATGACAATGGGTTCCAATCAAGAACACCTGTGATACCCATTGGAATCACGTGTCAGCTATGGGGGGTGGGCAGGGAGGAAAAAAATGATCTTTGTCTTTAATGAATAATGCTTGGAAATGATCAAATAAAATATTATTTTAAAAAAAGAAAAAATATAAACAAAAGTAGTTCATCTCCAGATTGAACCTATGAAACAGCTAATATATGGGTGAAATAAAGAACTTCTCTATTGAAAAATTATTCAAGAACACGGACAGGAACAAAACCATGACAAAAAAAAGTGTTGAACAAAAAGCTGTGTCATGGGGATTTGCTTATAGAAATTTAAGTTTATGATGGCAATGAAGACTAGGTCCATTGCTAGAAATTAGAGAAGGATGATCCTTAAAGAGCCCAGAGTTAACAATCAATGCCAAATATGCATGATTACAAAAACAAAGAAAGTGATTTGCCCAAGGTTATGCAGCTTTTAACTGATGAAGCCATGATTCAGATCCAGCTTTCTTGACTTCAAGTGTGGTTGTTTCTTTCCATGATGATTCTCACTTTTTTCCAGAATACTCTGTTGTTCACTTCATCAATTACAAGAGCAAATAATAAAGACAATACATAATTGCTACCAGAAATATACCTAGGTCAGAATACTAGAATTTTTGTTATTGTTGCTGAAATTGTTATTTTGTTTGTTTTCATGAATTTAAAGGATAAGAATGGTGGAATTGGAACCTTCAATTTCCTTTGGTAAGTATTTAGAGAATGAAAGAATAAGTGCACTGCGTATGACTGTGTATGACTTTGTCACCACAAAATTCATAATTACTGGTTGATATTAATGGTAAGCCACTCAGCTGAAAATACAGACATCATTATGTAAAGTCAGAATTACTCATCCCTCAGGGAAATCATTAGCTTTGACTACTCAGATATAGCCACTAAAGTAAAATTTGATTTGCTCAAATATAAATGTTTGCTCACCACCATCTAGATGTGTACAGAATAATCAACTATGGTCTAATTGTATAACTCATTCATTCAATAAACATTTATAAGTGCCTATTGTATTTGAGGTATTATGTAGGGCCCTGAGGCCAGAGAAAGAAAAGGAAGAATAGTGGTGAGGTAAGGAAGGAGAGAGAGAGAGAGAGAAAGAGAGAGAGAGAGAGAGAGAGAGAGAGAGAGAGAGAGAGAGAGAGGAGCAGACATGCAAATACAGAGAAATCAGAGTTCTTGTTCTCAAATAGCTAGTCATCTGAGATGTTGAAATACATGAATGCCTACAGCTATGATGTAAGGGGGATTAAGATAAGCAAAAAGGAAAGAGTCAAGAAAAATACTCTGATTTGTTAGAAGGGTGCATTTACTTTCTTTTTTCATTATTTTTTATTATATATGTAGTAACCAACATCATTAAGAAAAAAGCATTTTTAACAGATTATTTGCAAAACCACAAACCTTATATGGTTTGCAATTTGTTTAAAGACATGTAAATTATATATGTAAACTAATATGATCATTCTCTGCTTTTGATTTCTCTTTGGATTTGTTTTACTTGGATACTTTTTTCTCTTGATTTTGTGGCTATTGTTTTTTTTTCAATGTAATCATAGAATGTATTATTCTTATTCTCCTTTCTTCTGTACTACTACCCATTACTTAACTGTAAATATTATGTTGTGTTTACTTTCACCTAAGAGGAGACAGAACCAAAGCCATCTTTAATAATTGACACTATATTTTTAATATTTGGATTTTTTAAAAAAAGATCAATTTCTATCCTGTGTAAATGTGAATATGTATGCAATCCATTGTGAGGAAATTAGATTACTATTTATAGTTTCTCCAGCACTATAGGGATAAATGTACCCACCCATCTCCAGTGTGTCCAGTTCTGTAGGGGACTTAAGAAAAACAGAGATCAGCAGAACTACAAAGATAGGGAGACATCTCTGTTGGAAGCCCGTTTATTTTGTAATTCATAAAGGGAAAAGTATATGCTGGGGCCTTAAGTTTAACTTGAACCAATTCCTGGAACTCTTCCAGTTTAAATACACAAGGATTTAGTCCTTGGGAGATTCTGCCTGAACATATCTAAGAAGCTGTCTTTATTAGCCATCTTTGTTTGGCCTCCTGTACATATTCTATGGTTATTTGTTATTTCAATGGCACTATTGTGCTCCATTTTGAAATTTTTAATCTTTTTGCTCCACAAAGTAGACAGGCATATACATGATTGTAGTAGAAGGCATCCATTACTAAAAATGTGTATTTTGGCTTGTACAGTTAAGCCAAATTTAATATCCTAGGTGGGAACTTGGGGATCCAAAACTGATTCCTATCCTAAACTCTTTTTGGCTTCTTAAACACAACATTCCCTGTCCCAGTGAATTCTGTCTCTCTGCCTCCTATTCCCCTTCATTTTAAACTCTCCAGTGTTCTTTGATTTCTAGAAACCTCTCCTTTTCAATTCTGATTCGGGGCTTTGATGAGAATAATATTTGGTTTGTTACATGAGTCCAAGTCTTTTGCTAACCTTATCATGTGAAAATTTTTGCTAAAAAGAACTACAACTCCCAAAGGAGGCTGAAAGGGGTTTTAAAAATTTTGTTTGTTTTGGATGGGAATTGAGATTGGAATCTCTAGGTGAAGAGACTCAGAGCAAATTATCACCTACTCTGCAATTTACAATCTCAGAGAGTTGTCTGGGGCACTTAGAAGTTATGTGATCAGGGTCATTCAGCCAATCCTGTAGGAGATGGGATTTGATCATAGTTTTTCTTGACTTCAAAGGCAGTTCTTTATCTACCAGACAAAGCTTCTCACAAGGAAAGGCAGAAAGGATAGATTGAAAATTAGACTTGACAGAGATGTTCAAGAAAAATGACTCAAAGCATGATTGGCATTATTTCCTAGGTTGTGACTTTATGCACTTAACCAGTTGTTCTTGACTCAAGGGATTATAAAAGTTTGTTTATTATTTGTTCTTTCACTGTGTGTGAATTAAATATCTGAGAGACCTCCAATCCAATCCTATCCTGGAAGTCACCACAGGAAATAGCCATAGCAGTCACAGAGTCATGTGTCTAGGCTGCCAGCACAGCAGACCAGATTCCTGACCAGCAAAAGTCCCAGAGATCACAGGAAATATGACTTATGGAAGCTGTGGGCCAATCAAAGTATCTTGAAGCATCCAGAGGAGGGGCTTAGAAGAGATTTGAAAACCCAGCTTGGGAAGGCAGAAGGGCTCTTGGCTTTCATTCCATCTTTGGGTCTCTCTCTCTCTCTCTCTCTCTCTCTCTCTCTCTCTCTCCCCCAATCATTCTCTGAGCTATTCCCTCCACTGCTTACCTATATTGCAAGTGGCTGCATAGAGGGAACCACACTGGGCTGGAATCCCAGATCTGATTCTACTTTAAGTTAGAAAGGCTGGAAACATTTCTCTTTTTCTCCTAATAAATACTTATAAATAGAGTATAAAGTCTTCAAGATTAATTAAAGCTTCCTAAGGCGGGAGAAGCTTTAAGGTAGGAAGATAGAGGAAGGATAGAAGTTTTGGATACCACGAGGGGGGTGGCGGAGCCAAATTAGAGATATGAGGTGGCAGGAATGAGTCAGAAATGCAGGCCTTATTAATTATCAATGAGCCACAGCAAAACTCCGATCAGTGGACTACTCAGAAGGCTTGTACCCATCCAAAGATCCAAACTTAATACCACACAGGTCAGAGAGTTGATAGAGAAAAGAAAGTGCCTGGTTGAAGGCCAGGTCCCAGGTGAGAGAGATAGAGAAGGAATGGAATTAAAGATGGAGCTTGGCCAGAAGCTCCAGCAAGGACAGACATCAGTGGGAGCTGAGATCCAAGAGGAAGAGAGAGGGCGGATATTGCTGTGGCTGTATTTAATCTCTTTGATATGCAAATATACACAATACATAGGGATGATTATCATTGGTTAATGACAAGGTATAGGTGTGGTTTCTCTTAGCCAGGTGAGCACAAAGAAACCTATTTTCCTGCCTAACCTGGGGGAAGCTGGGGTCAAGGGTCAGAGGCTTTCCTAGCCAAGCGCAAGAGTGAGCATGCTCAAGACTGAGCATGCTCTCTTCTAAGACAATCTGTACATACTAACTGTTTCCCTTGCCCATAGCTAGGGGTGGACTACTACATTAATTTTTATTCATAACAATTGCAAAAGAAAATGTTGATGGTTTCATTGATGTTTAGGGGTCATACCCCCCAATGAAAGTAGCTTAATAAAAACATCTTTTAAATTGCCAGGCCATGGAGACATATACTGCTAGATAGCCAAGTGGATAGGGTTCTAGGCCTGGAGTCAGGAGAACCCAATTCAAATATGATATAAAAATTTACTAGCTAGGTGACCATGGACAAGATCTTTAACCTCTGCCTGCCTTAGTTTCCTCAACTATAAAATGGGAATAACAGCATCTACCCCTCAGAGGTGTTGTGATGATAGAATGAGATAATAAATGTAAACTGGTTAGTACAATACATGGCAAATAGTGCCATATAAGTGTTGGCTATCATCATCATCATCATCATCATCATCATCATTAAATGTTGTCACTTGTACTTCAGCAGATTTTGCAATTATCAGTTTCAAAAATGCATTCACTGGGAATCTAAATTGTATATAATCTTGTCACAGGCACCATACAAAGAGAACACATAATCAGTCTATCATTTAGGACAAAGGTCCTTAATGTGCAGTCCATGTGCTTAAAAAAAAGCAATACTTATATTTCATTGTACTTAAGTTCTTTTGTATTAGCATGCATTTTATTTTATGACTTTAAGATATTATGAGAGGGACTCATAGATTTCACCAGATGATGACATCTATGACACACACAAAAAATTATAATTGCAGCTTAGTTCTTTGACATCTATATGGCAGATATAGTAATCTAAAAGAAGGAAATAAGAACATACAAATCTGTTTGGATTGTTTTAAAACTTTTTTTTTTACCTTGCTCAAAAAGCTATTTCAAGGACCTGTCCAGTTAAAATGGAAATATATTCCTATTCCTCCAAATCAGTGATTGTGAACCTATGGCACAGGTGCCAAAGATGTCATGTAGAGAGTTCTCTGTGGACACTTAGCCACAGAGTTTGTTATTAGAAAGGCAGAGGGACTGGGAAGGAGCTGCACCCCTCCCTCTCTCCACCATGCTGGACAGCATTTTTTCACAACATCCACTTCTCTGCCAAGCAGCCCAATGGGAGCACACTGGGAGTAAGGTGGGTGGCTCACAGGTGACAGAGCTAGGGGGGAGAGTAGAATTCTTGGGCCACTCTCCTCCCCCTCTCTATACTCACTGAGGACATTCCTCACTTCACCCAGTCCTCTGTCCCACAGCCCAGTGGGAGTGCTTTCTCCCTCCTTGGGTTAGGGGAGGGGCAGTGAATACTCTGGATGTGGGGGGGAGGGGCACAGTTCTTGATTGGGGTTGGGGTTGAGATGGGGCATATATGCAGATAAGAGTCACCAGGACGGCTCAGACAAAGAGCAAACCCAGAGAGAGATGGGAGCTAAAGAGAGCCAGTGAGCTTCTGATGCTGGATTTTCAAACTTTCTTCTTAGCCCCTCCCATGGATCCTTCTAAATCCTTTGATTGGTCAATGGCTTTCATAATTCATATTTTCTAGGCTCCTTGGTGCAGTGTGTATAATATGGGACTCTGTGATGCCTCTGTCAATCCACAGGTGTGAGTCTTCCAGGATTGGACTGGTTTGTAGGGCCCCCAGATACTTAATTCACACACAAGGAAATCATGGTCACATCTTTTGCATATTCTTCAGCTCATGTCATTATTCAGGACCAAAAACAATTCACTAAATATGGTCTGAAAAGGGGAAAGTTAATTGGAACTATTGTACCCATAATGTTGGATCCCATGCCTCTATTAAAACAATCTAAAACCACATGAACATTTTGACCTTCGTATCATACCACAAAGTATTTATTTTAGAACTGATATCTAGTCAGGACAAGTTAGGGCAGTGATGGCAAACCTTTTAGAGAAGGAGTACCCAGTCCCACCCCCACCCCAGACCAAGTGTTATGCCCCTCCATCCACTGAATGCCAGGCACACCCTGCCCACACCCATACCTCACAAAGGGGAGTGAAGAAGTGCTCCCATTGGGCTGCTGACTGGAGGAGCAGGTGAAGTGAAGAATGTCTTCAGCAAGTATGGAGAAGGGAAGGGGAGTGACCTAAGTGCTCTGCTCCCTTCTAGCTCTGCCACCTGTGAGGTGTCCACCTTACCCCTGTGCATTCCCATTGGACTGCTGGTTGGAGTTGTGGAGAATGTGTTTTCTTTTCTTTTCTTTTCTTTTCTTTTCTTTTCTTTTCTTTTCTTTTCTTTTCTTTTCTTTTCTTTTCTTTTCTTTTCTTTTCTTTTCTTTTCTTTTCTTTTCTCTTTCTTTTTTCTTTTCTTTTCTCTTTCTTTCTTTCTTTCTTTCTTTCTTTCTTTTTTTGGATATGTCTCCTTTGACAGTAGTGGGGAGGGGTACTTAGAATGGAGTTTAGTCTCTTATGGATTTGAACAGTCTTGCAAAAGAGAGTTTATAATACTCCAGATGATGGATGGCTGGAGTTATTGCAGCTGAACTATATGAAATAGCTAGTTAGAGGAAACAGGGAGAACTGAGGAATGATCACATCATTTTAAAGATTGTACGTTTTTTTCCTTTACTTTCTTTTATTTTTTTTCAATTATATGTAGAAAAGTTTTTTAACAATCATTTTCTGGCATTTTACAGTTCATATTCTCTCCCTCCCTTTCCCCCTCCCTAAGGTGGTAAATGGTCTGTTACAGGTTAAATCAGTGCTTTCCTAAAACACATATTTTCATATTTCCCCATTCCATGACAGAAGACACATATCAACCATATAATAAAAAATTTATGAAGGAAATGAAATGAAAATGGAGTGCTTTGATCTATAATCAAATTCCAATAGTTCCTTCTTTGGCTTTTGGATAGCATTTTTTATCATTTGTTTCTTGGGATTATTGTGGGACCTTATTTCTAGGATAATAGTTTAGTCTTTCACAGTTGATCATACATAATACAATGTTTCTATTACTATACATACTGTTCTCTTGGTTCTGCTCACTTCACTTTGTATCATTTCATATGTCTTTCCAGATTTTTTCTAAACTTATCCTGTTTGTCATTTCTTATGGTAAAATAGTATTCCATTATAACCAGAACTTTTCATCCATTTCCCAACTGATATACAACTCCTCTATTTTCACTTTTGCCACTACAAAGAGAATTGCTAAAAGTATTTTTGTTTGAATACGATCTTTTCCTCTATCTCTGATTTCTTTGGGATATAGACCCAGTAGTAGTATTTCTGAGTCAAAGGATATGCTTAGCTCTCAATCCACTGAGATACCCAGCTGCCCTTTTATGGACCTTTGGGAATGGTTCCAGATTGTTCTCCAGAATGATATATATCATTTCACAGTTCCACCAATAATGTATTGGTGTCCTAATTGTCCTAGATTCCCTTCAACTTTTATCATTTTCATTTTTGGTCATAATAGCCAATCTGATAAGTGTGAGGTGGTATCTTAGTTGTTTTAAATTATATTTCTCTAATCAATAGTGATTTTGGAGCATTTTTATATTACTATAGTTTTAATTTCTTCCTCTGAGAACTACCTGTTCATATCTTTTTTCAACTTATCAATTGAGAAATGCTTTGTATTCCTCAATGTTTGACTTAGTTCTCTATGTATTTGAGAAATGAGGCCTTTCTCAGAGACTTGTTATAGTATCTCTCCTATAATTGTTTTTTCTTTTAAATCTTGCTTGCACTGGTTTTATTTTTTGCAGAAACATTTTAATTTGATGTAATCAGAATTATCTGTTTCCTTTTTTGTTATGTTTCTATGTCTTGTTTGATCATAAAGTCCAACAAGTAAATTTTTCTGTTTCCCTAATTTGTTTATATCATCCTTTATTTCTAGATTCAGTATCCATTCTATTTTTACTTTGCCTTCTGAGATGATTGTCTTTGCCTAATTTCTACATATTGTTTTCAAATTTTCCCAACAGTTTTTGACAAATAGTGAGTTCTTCCTCTAATAGTTTGAATCTTTTGCTTTATTAAATATTAGGTTACTATGATCATTAAGTACTGTGTGTTGATTTCCTAACTGATTCCATTGATTCACTACTCTATTTCTTAACCAGTACCAAATTGTTTTGATATACTTTAAGATATAATTTGAAATCTGGTAGGGCCAGGACTCCTTCTTTCATTTTTTAAATTAATTCCCTTGATTTTTTTTTGTTTTTTCAATATGAATTTTATTATTTTTTTTCTAGTTCGTGGAAATAATTTTTGGGCATTTTGATTGGTATGACACTGAATAGGTAAATTCATTTAGATAAGCATGTTGTTTTTATTATACTGGCTCAGCCTACCCATGAGCAATTGATATTTTTCTAATTGTTTAGATATGACCTTATTTGTATGAAAAGTGTTTTGTAATTGTGTTCATATAGTTGCTGGGTTTGTTTTGGTTAGTATACCACTATGTATTTCATGCTTTCTATAGTTATTTTAAATGGAATTTCTTTTCCTAGCTCTTGCTGTTGAATTTTGTTGGTGGTAAATAGAAATGCTAATGATTTTTTTGGATTTATTTGATATCATGTAACTTTGCTAAAGTCGTAAAGAGTGATAGTTCTGTTTCCTCATTGTCTATTCTAATTCTTTCAATTTCTTTTTCTACTCATTGCTATTTCTAGCATTTTTAATATAATATTAAAATGTAGTTGTGATAATGGACATTCTTACTTCATCCTTGAACTTACTGGGAAATGTTCTAATTTGTCTGCATTAAAGAAAATACTTGTTGAATTTTTTTATATAGATATGTGTTATCACTCTAAGGAAAGAATTTTTTTTATTTGATTGTTTTCTAAAGTTTTTATAAAGAATGGATATTGTATGTCATCAAAGGCTTTTTCTGCATCTGTTGAGATATAATTATATGATTTCTATTGGTTTTGTTATTGATATGGTCAATTATGCTGATAGTTTTCTTAATATTGAAACATCCTGAAAGTCCTGGTAGAAAACCTACCTGGTCATTGTGTATGATCCTTGGGATACAATGCTGTAATCACTTTGATAGTATTTTATTTAAAGTGTTTTCTTCAATATTCATTATGGATATTGGTCTAAAGTTTTCTTTCTCTGTTTAGCTCTTCCTGGTTTAGGTATCAGTATCATATTTGTGTCATAAAAGGAATTTGGAAGAAGACTTATTCTGTATTAAATCTTAAACAAGAGAATTTGTAGAATTGTAGGATTGTAGGATTTCAGGTTGAAAGAGAACTAGTCTATCATTTAACACTTAGAGAAATGGAATCCTAATTAGATCAACTTATGTAGTGTAAGATATTGGGACATCAGATGAAGGATTCAATCCAAGTCTCTTGACTCATATAGTACAGCATTTTTCAGAAACATTATCATATTGCTCAGATTTACAGATAATCCTTAAAATTATAGGACTATAGCTCAGAGATGACCTAGGAAATAATCTAATCAATATCCATTGTTTTATGGATAAAAAAAAATTATCTCAGGGTGTTTAAGAGACTCATTCAGGTGGCAGAGTCATCCAGACTTCATCACTTCCTTCTGTAGCAACTAACAGACTTTTTCATCCTGAGCTCTTTGAAGTTGTTTTGGAACCTTGCATTGCTGATAATTGTTGTCATTCACAGTTGATCATTGTACATTATTGCAGTTACTACATACAACATTCTTCTTTTTCTACTCACTTCACTTTGTATCACTTCATATAAGCCTTTCCAGGATTTTCTTTGATCAACTCATTTGTCATTTTCTTATGAAAAAAAAATGGTATTCCATTAAAATAATATATCGCAACCAGTTAAGCCATTCTTCAAATGGAGGATATCCCTTTAGTTTTTAGTTCTTTGACACCACAAAAAGAGCTACCATAAATATTTTTGTACAGGTAGGTCCTTTTCCCCTATCTTTGATCTCCTTGGGGTAGAGACTTGTTAGTGATATTGTTAGGTTAATGAGTATGCCCTTTGGGCATGGTTCCAAATTACTCTCCAAAATGGTTGTATTACTTCACAGCTCCTCCAAATTCATTTTATGACACAAATTTGTTGTTGAAATCTAAATAAAAAAGAGCAAAAGCATAGAACTATAAATATATAGAAATACATACACATATGTATATATATATATTTCTCCAGAGAATACTGAACAAACATTTTTTAAAGCCTTGCCTTATGCCTTGGTATTGATTCCAAGGCAGAAGAGTTGGTAAGGACTAGGTAGTGAGGGTTAAGTGACTTACCCAGGGTCACATAGGTAGGAAGTGTCTGAGGTCAGTTTTGAACCTAGGACCTCCCATCTCTAGACATGGCTGTCTATCCCCTGAGCTACTCAATTGCCCCCTGAACAAATACTTTAAATGAAATGCTAGCAAGGAGATGACAGTAACATATATAATAATGTAATCAAGTATAATCACAAAGATTATACATTATGACCAGGTAGGATGTATACTAGTAATTCAGAAAATATTTTTGTATTCAATTACTACAATTCAAAGTTAGGAAAGTCATGAGCATAAATTATACAAATAAAATCTATAATAAAACCCTCAAAAATTATGTTATTATCTCAATAGCTGCAGAAAAGCTTTTGAGAAGATACAATACTCGTTCCTTTTGAACACTCAAAAGTATGGAATTAAGTGGAACAATGGAACTTTCTTTAAAATGGTAAGTAATATCTATCCAAAACCATCAGCAAACATCTTCTGTAATGGAGGCAAAACTAGTTGTTTTTCCAATAAGATTAATAATGAAGCAAAGGCACCCATTATCACCATTATTATTCAGTACTGTAGTAGATATGGTTTCTGTAGCAATGAGAGAAGAAAAAGAAATTAAAGGATTGGAAAAGGTAATAAGGAAACAAAACCATAACTCTTTACAGATGATATGATGACATATTTAGAGAATTAACTAAAAAAGCAGTTGAAATAATTTATAACTTCAGGAAAGTTCCAGAATAGAAAATAAACCCCCATAAATCATTAGAATTTCTAATAAATTTCATCAGGAAGAGATAGAAAATGAAATTCCATTTAAAACAACTATGGACAAAATAAAATACTTGGGAGTCTATGTTCCAAGACAAACCCAGAAACTATATGAAAATAGTTACAAAACACTTTTTACACAAATAAAGTCAATAAACAATTGGAGAAATATCAATTGCTCAAGGATGGGCAAAGCCAATATAATAAAAATGATAATTCTCCCCTAAATAAATTTATTTATTTGGTGATATATCAATCAAATTATCAAAAAATTATTTTTTGAGCTAGAAAAAAATAGTAACAAAATCTATCTGGAAGAACAAAATGTCAAGAATATCAAGGGAATCAATGAAAAAAAAATGAAGGAAGGGGGCCTAACTAAAATAGATCTCCAACTATGTTACAAAACAGTAATCATTAAAACAATTTGGTACTGACTAATAGAGTGGTAAATCAGGGGGAAAGCCAGGTACACAACTGATATTAGTAAATGGTCATAATAATCTCCTTTTTGATAACCCAAAGGTCTAAGTTGTGGAGACAAGAACTCACTATATGACAAAATTTGCCAGGAAAACTGGAAAGCTGTTTGTCAGAAACTAGGTACAGACCAACACCTCACACTGTATACCAAAGTAAGGTCAAAATGGGTATATGATTTAGACCTAAAGGAAAAGATTATAAGCAAATTAGGGGAGTATGGGATAGTTTACCTGTCAGATCTCTGGATAAGGGAGGAATTTATGACAAAACAAGAGTTAGAGAGCATTACAAGATGCAAAATTGAACATTTTAATGATAAAAATTTTATTTATTTTAATTTATTTTATTTTTTAAAAACCCTTACATTCTGTCTTAGAGTCAATAATGTGTATTGGCTCCAAGGCAGAAGAGTGGTAAGGGCTAGGCAATGGGGGTCAAGTGACTTGCCCAGGGTCACACAGCTGGTAAGTGTCTGAGGCCACACTTGAACCTAGGACTTCTGGTCTCTAGGCCTGAATCTCAATCCACAGAGCTATCCAGCTGACCCAAATAATATAAATTTTAAAAGGTTTTATGTAGGCAAAAGAATGCAAGATTAATAGGAAGGCAAAATATGGGGGGAATTTTTACAGCAAATTTCTCTAATTAAGGCCTCATTTTCTCAAATAAGTGAGTCAAATTTATAAGAATATGTCATCCTCCAATTGAGAAAAGGTCAAAGGTAGTTTTCGGACAAAGAATCAAAGCTATTTATAGTTATATGAAATCACTATTGATTAAATCAATACAAATTAAAACAATTCTGAGGTACCACCTCACATCTATTGGATTAGCGAATATGACAGAAAAGTAAAATGACAAATGTGGGAGGGCATGTGGGGGAAATGGGGACATTGATGTACTAATGGAATTGCAATCTGATTCAGCCCTTATGGAGAGTAATCCTGCCAAAGGGATATAAAGCTATACATATCCTCTGTCCCAGAAATATCACTACAACATCTGTATCCCAGAAAGATTCAAAAAAAGAAGAAATGAGGAAAAGAACATTTATGTGGAAAAAATATTTGTAGCTGTAATTTTTTGTAGTTGTAAAGAATTAGAAATTGAGGGGAGACTTCCAGGAAAGCATGAAGAGTAGACACAGATTGCTTCTTCTCCTCAGACCCAGCAACACAGATGACCCCCCCCAAAAAAAACAGCCATCCTCATAAGAGCGGAGGGACCCCACACTAAGGCACAGCACTGAAGGTAGGTGGGATTCTGGCATTTTCACAATATAAGGGAACAAAAAGATGACCTACCCTCCCCCACCCACCACACTTACGGAGCCAGAGTTAAAGCCAGCACTGGCCAGAATCAACAAGTGAGGGAGGGGCACCCCAGGATTGAACAATGGGCAGCCCCAGGTCTGGGGACCTGACTAAGACCATCAAGGACCTATTCCTATGAGCAGTAACTCCCGAAACCCTGACAGGAGGGCAAGGGTAACTCAGATCTCGAGTGCCCAGAGCTAGTGCACTATAATCAATGAGTACGTGAAGAGATACCCTGAAGTAAGCAAGGGGCACCCACAGGTCTTGGGCGTTAACTAAGACCACCAAAGACCTAGAGAACAGTAACACCTGAAACACCATCAGGCAGGGGAGGGCAGACCCTGGGCTTACCCGGGAAGACAGCCCAGCTGCAGAGAACCAAGAATTTTCCTGAGGTTAAAGCCTTGATCATTAGACCCTTACACTGAGAGCAAGTCCTCCTCACTCAGATTTCTGACTGAAAAGGGAGAAAAAAAAACAGATATGGCAAACAGTGTTCAGGAACAGCCTCCCAACACCAAGAAAAGCAAGAAGAAGGGGTGACTTTGGATACATTTTATGGAGGGAACATACAGAATACAGAGGAAATAGAAGAGGAAACACAAACAAAAGCTCCAAAATCTTCCAAAAGAAATGGAAATTGTCCACAAGCTCCTGAAGAATTTAAATTGGAAGTTATCAAAAAGATGGAAGCCTTCTGGCAGGAAAAATGGGAAATAATGCAAAAGGAATTCGGCAATCTGAGGGACAAAAACACGCAATTGCAGAAACAGCTTGAAATCTCAAAAAGCAGGACAGACCAAACTGAAAAGGAAAACCATTCTTTAAAGGTCGGAATCAGGCAATTGGAAGACAAGGATCTTGCAAAAGAGCAAGAATTAATAAAGCAAAGTCAAAAGACTAAGGAATTAGAAGATAACATAACATATCTCACTGACAAGGTGACACCTGGAAAACGGAGGAAAGAGAGACAATCTGAGAATCATTGGTCTAGCAGAAAAGCCAAAAATAAACAGTAATCTTAATATCATAATACAAGATATCATCCAAGAAAATTGCCCGGAGATTCTAGAACAAGGAGGCAAAACTAGGCATTGAAAGAGTTCATAGAACACCCTCCACACTAAATCTCCAAAAGACAACTCTCAGGAATGTAATTGCCAAATTCCAAAGCATTCAAGCAAAAGAAAAAATCTTACAAGAATCCAGAAAAAGACAACTTAGATATAAAGGAATGCCAATCAGGGTCACACAAGACCTAGTAATTTCCACACTGAACGACTGTAAGGCCTGGAACATGATATTCAGAAAGGCAAGAGAACTGGGTCTTCAACCAAGAATCAGCTATCCATCAAAATTGACTATCTACTTCCAGGGGGAAAGAATGGGTATTCAACACAATAGAAGATTTCCAAGTTTTTGTAAAGAAAAGACCAGAGCTCTGTGGAAAGTTTGACATCCAAACACAAAGAGCAAGAGAAACATGAAAAGCTAAAAATGAAGGAAAGGGAAAAAGAGAAAAATGTTATCTTTTTTTTTATTCAAACTCTCGTATATAAAGACTAAATTTATATCAAATTATATATTGATATGTGGGGAAAATGTAATGTGTAACTCTCAAAAATTGTATGCATCATTAGAGTAGTTAGAAGAATCAAATGTAGGGAAAGATTGGAGCATCAAGATGATATGGAGAAAGGAGGAGGAAGAAAGAAAAAGGGAGGGGGAAAATCATTGATGGTACTAAGATATACTTCAAGAAATAAAAAAAGACTATATACAATAATCTTTCTCACGCAAAGATACACATGGGAAGGGGAGGGGAAGAATTCTCCTATGAGAAGGAGAGGAAGAGAGTGCTAATTGGTATTTCTTAAACCTTACTCTCAGTGAAATCAACTCTGAGAGAGAAGAGCATCTAGATCCATTGGGATCTTGAATTATATCTTATCCAACAGGGTGAGAGAGAAGGGGAAATTAAGGGGGGGGAGGGATTATAAAAAGGGAGGGAAGGAGAGGGGGGAGGGCAGTTAATAGACCCTAAAAACAAACAAACAAACAAAAACCCCCAAACCAACAAACAAGAAGGGAACAAAAAACAAGAAAGAAGGGGCTAGAAAGGGAATCATATCAAGTGAGGGGACTAGGGGGACTGATTTAAAGTAAATCATTGGACTAAAAGGTTATAGCTAAAGAAGAAAGGTCAGAATTAGGGGAGGATATCAAAATGCTAGGGAATCCACAAGTGACAATAGTAACTTTGAACGTGAATGGGATGAACTCACCCATAAAAAGTAGACGAATAGCAGAATGGATTAGAATCCAAATCCCTACCATATGTTGTCTTCAAGAAACACACATGAGGTAGGTAGACACTCACAAGGTCAGAAGTAAAGGATGAAGGAAGATCTTCTGGGCCTCAACTGATAGAAAGAAGGCAGGAGTTGAAATCATGATACCTGACAAAGCCAAATCAAAAATACACCTGATTAAAAGAGATAGGGAAGGTAAATATATCCTGATAAAAGGGAGTATAGACAATGAGGAAATAGCACTCCAGCAAGTGATCAGGAGGGTCATTCACTATGATCAAGTAGGATTTATACCAGGAATGCAGGGCTGGTTCAATATTAGGAAAATCATTCACATAATCGACCATATCATCAAGCAACCCAACAAAAATCACATGATTATCTCAATAGACTCAGAAAAAGCCTTTGACAAAAATACAACACCCATTGCTATTAAAAACACTAGAAAACATAGGAATAGAAGGGTCTTTCCTAAAAATAATAAGCGATATATATCTTAAACCATCAGCTAACATCATCTGCAATGGGGATAAACTAGATGCATTCCCAATAAGATCAGGAGTGAAACAGGGATGCCCATTATCACCTCTATTATTTAACATTGTACTAGAAACACTAGCAGTTGCAATTAGAGAAGAAAAAGAAATCGAAGGCATTAAAATAGGCAAGGAGGAGACCAAGTTATCACTTTTTGTGGATGATATGATGGTCTACTTAAAGAATCCTAGAGAATCAATCAAAAAGCTAGTCAAAATAATCAACAACTTTAGCAAAGTTGCAGGATACAAAATAAACCCACATAAGTCATCAGCATTTCTATTTATTTCCTACACAGCTCAGCAGCAAGAATTAGAAAAAGAAATCCCATTTAAAATCACCCTAGACAATATAAAATACTTAGGAATCTATCTCCCGAGACAAACACAGGAACTATATGAACACAACTACAAAACACTTTCCACACAACTAAAACTAGACTTGAGCAATTGGAAAAACATTAACTGCTTGGGTAGCATTAACTGCTATGGGTAGGTGAGCCAATATAATAAAAATGACCATCCTACCCCAACTTATTTATCTATTTAGTGCTATACCCATCGAATGTCCAAATATTGTTTTTTACCTATTTAGAAAAAGCCATAACAAAGTTCATTTGGAAGAACAAAGGATCAAGGATATCCAGGGAAATAATAAAAAAAAAATACAAAGGAAGGTGGCCTTGCCATCCCAGATCTCAAACTATACTATAAAGCAGTGGTCATCAAAACAATTTGGTACTGGCTAAGAGACTGTAAGTAGGATCAGTGGAATTGACTTGGGGTAAGTGACCTCAGCAAGACAGTATATGACAAACCCAAAGACCCTAGCTTTTGGGACAAAACCCCACTATTTGACAAAAACTTCTTGGAAAACTGGAAGACAGTGTGGGAGAAATTAGTTTAGGATCAACACCTCACACCCTACACCAAGATAAACTCAGAATGGGTGAATGACTTGAGCATAAAGAAGGAAATTATAAGTAAATTAGGTTAACACAGAATAGCATACATGTCAGACCTGTGGGAAGGGCAAGACTTTAAAACCAAACAAGATATAGAAAGAATCACAAAATGTAAAATAAAAAATTTTGGCTACATCGAATTAAAAAGGTTTTGTACAAACAAAACCAATGTAACCAAAATGAGAAGGGAAGCAACAAATTGGGAAATAATCTCCATAACAAAAACCTCTGAAAAAGGTCTAATTACTCAAATTTATAAAGAGCTAAATCAATTGTACAAAAAATCAAGCCATTCTCCAATGGATAAATGGGTCAGGGACTTGAACAGGCAGTTTTCAGACAAAGAAATCAAAACTATTACTAGGCATATGAAAAAGTGCTCTACATCTTTTATAATCAGAGAGATGCAAATCAAAACAACTCTGAGGTATCACCTCACACCTAGCAGATTGGCTAACATGACAGCAAAGGAAAGTAATGAATGCTGGAGGAGAAGTGGCAAAGTTGGGACATTAATTCTAGAGGGCAATTTGGAACTATGCCCAAAGGGTGATAAAAGACTGTCTGCCCTTTGATACAGCCACAGCACTGCTGGGTTTGTACCCCAAAGAGATAATAAGGAAAAAGACTTGTACAAGAATATTCATAGTTGCGCTCTTTGTGGTGGCCAAAAATTGGAAAATGAGGGGATGTCCTTCAATTGAGGAGTGGCTGAACAAATTGTGGTATATGTTGGTGATGGAATACTATTGTGCTAAAAGGAATAATAAAGTGGAGGAATTCCACGGAGACTGGAACAACCTCCAGGAAGTGATGCAGAGAGAAAAGAGCAGAACCAGGAAAACATTGTACACAGAGACTGAAACACTGTGGTACAATTGAATGTAATGTACTTCTCCATTAATGTCAATACAATGTCCCTGAACATTCTGCAGGGATCTAGGAGAAAAAACACTATCCACAAGCAGAGGACAAATGGTGGGAGTAAAAACACTGAGGAAAAGGAACTGTTGGACTACAGTTGCTGAGGGGACATGATTGAGGAGAGACTCTAAATGAACACCATAATGCTAATACCAACAACATGGAAATGGGTTCGAATCAAGGATATATGTGATACCCAGTGGAATCGCATGTCAGGTATGGGAGGGGTGGTGAGTGGTGAGAGCTGGGGGAGGAAAAGAAAATGATCTTTGTTTCTGAGGAATAATGTTTGAAAATGACCAAATAAAATAATGTTTAAAAGGGAAAAAAAAAGAAATGGACAAAGATACAGCAAGGTCACTCAGTGGAGAATCAGGCCTGTAGAGGGGAGTCCTGGATTTGAATCTAACTTCAGACTCTGCCTAGCTGTGTAACCCTGGGCAAGTCACTTAACCCAACTGCCTCACCCTTGTTGCTCTTCTTCCTTGGAAGGAATACTTAATATTAATTCTAAGACAAGGCAAGGCTTTAAAAAAATTTTTTTTATAAAAAATAACTTAAAATATAATTGGGAAATATTTAGCAAAATAAAACTGTAATACGATTAAAAAAAAGAAATTGAGAGGATACTCATCAGTTGGGTAATGGCTGAACAAGTTGTGGTATAAGAAATAAAGAGGGAAAAAAAAGAAATAAAGAGCAGAATACTTTCAGAGAAATGTAGAAAGATTTATGTGAACTGATACAGAGTGAAATGAGCAGAACCACAAGACCATTACATAGTAACAATATTGGTTGATGATGAACTGTCAGAAATACAATGATCTAAGACAATTCCAAAGGACTTATAATGAAAAATGCTATCTGCCTGAACTGAAAAAACTGATGGGAGTCTAAGTGCAGATTAAAGAATATTTTTCAAATTCATTTTCTTTTCTTTCTTTTTTATTTGTATTTCCCCTCCTACAACATGAAATTTTTCACAACAAATATGGAAATATGTTTTACATGATTACACATGTATATAAGTTATATCAAATTACTTTCCTTCTCAAAGGGCACTGTCATGAGGGACAGGAGAGAACTTTGGAACTCAACTTGTAAAAAATAAATGTTAAAACTGTTTTTATGTGGAATTGAAAAGGATATTAATATTTGTCTACCCATTATACATGCCTCTGATCCATAAATTATTGAATTGTAGAGCTTGAAGGGTACATCAGAATCCCCTAGAACAACTTATTGTTTCCCAGAGAAGGAAACTGAGGTTTGTACCATTCTAATAGCTCTCTCTCCTTTTGAAATCTAATGGTTAATTGCAAAAGGTGTTAGGGATTTTGGAAACCAAGGCTTAGAAATTTGAATTTGGTGAAACTGACCAGTATCAGAAACCCACTCAAAATTTTCTCTACTCTTTCCACCAGTGACTGTAACATTTTTACTTCTTATACCATTCTAAGGATTTGGGGATTTCAATAACCTATATAAATAGCAATGTATTCTATCAGTTATAGATTATTCGTTTTAGGCTTAGTTAAGTATTTTTTAAGTGAGTGACTTATTAATATGCATAAAGTAATTTTATTTCCATAATCAAAAGAAACTACTACTATTGGCACTCTTATTCCTAGTATTCCTCCACACATTTTTTAAAGACCTTCTTTGCAATTGTCAGTTCTTAGAAAATGCCACAGCATTATTTCAACCTTCTCAGCATGTTGAAAAATCACAACTGTATCAGGAGAAAAAAAAGTCTTCACAAAGGGAGAATCCCTGGAGCTATTTGGATTGGTTTTTAATTTGGAGCTGATGAGTAGGGCTCATATTTATTCAGGGGAAGACGCATGGCAACATGATCTTCAGGATAACATGCTAGACTTGGAGTCAGGAAATGTGTGTTCAAATTTCACTTCAAATATTTCCTAATTGCATGATCACATGCCACTCACTTCATTTAAAAGAGTTTTAATTTCCTAATATACTTATAAGCACAACTTTGAGGAATATATAGTAGTTATTTATATTTGCATAGAAATCTACTGTTTACAAAGTTATATATATATTTTTCCTCACTTAATTCTCTCAAAAATTCTATGAGATTGGTGCTATTATTTTGCCTATTTTACAGATTTAGAACTTAGAAAATTTAAGTTGATTTTGAAGGGTTACATGATCAGTCAATATACAAGGCATTTGGTATAATAGAAGGAGACAAGTTGACATAAGAGAACATGACATTAGAATTAAGACATGGGTGGGGGCTGACCTTGAGGACACATATAGAGGTCAATTGATGAGTATTACATCTGTATACCTTAGAAATAGAGAAAAAAGATGAATTAAAACATTTATTAATCACTTATTCTGTGGTATAGATGATGTGCTGAACAATATTTTTAAAAGATGCAATTCTGCCCTCAAGTAACATATAATAGGGGGGCATTGTACCTGTGTTCTAGCAAGCCTCCTTCCTTGTTTTGTGCCAATTACAACCCAACCATTTCCTCTCTTCCTGAATGATTTTTATTCAATTCTATGTATCCTCATAAGGGACCCAACTAGTAGAGAATTCTGATTCATGTGTGTGTGTATGTGTGTGTGTGCGTGTGTGTGTGTGTGTGTGTTTCTGTTTGTGTATAACATTTCAACACCTGGGCCATCATTTACAAAAGCCTTTTTTTTGGTGCCATATCATGACATGTAAGTGACTCTAGTTTTTTAAAGAGCAAATATTAGTAACTTCAACCATAGTCAAAAGAGCTCAGCTCCAGAACACATTTACAAGTGTCCATATTGGAACAGGAGGAAGAAAGGGATAAAATTTCTTCTTCTTCATTCTCCTGCTCTTCCTCTTCCTCTTCCTCCTCTTCTTCTACTTCTTCTCTTCCTCCTCTTCTACTTCTCCTCTTCTTCTGCTTCTCTTCCTCCTTCTCCTCCTCCTCCTCTTTCCCTATCCTTCTTCCTCCCTCTGCTCTTTCTCCTTTTTTTTTCTTTTCCCTACTCCTCCTTATTGCCTTTCCTTAACCTGGAAAAGAAAGGGGAAAAGTGTACTTTGTGTCCTTTCTATGTCCACTTCTCCATAGCCAGAAAACCAAATAGATGTCTTAAAAGGGCAAAGAAGAGGGACAGAAAAAAAGTATCCTGAGAGAATTTGTCTTTGGTTCATGTCTGGTAGAGGCCTACTCATGTACCTAAAGCCACTGTGTACATCTTATTTCAGTGTCATTTAATTCACAAATAATTTGCCTCTGTAGTTTTCTCTTCACAAACTACAGCATTTGGTTCAGTTCAGTAAGCAAGAATAAGGTTTCAGTTTTATAGTGAAATGTGGTACGCTTAACCCAGCAACCGTTCATCCCAACCTCAAAATGGAATATTAGCACCTTCCATAAAGTGATTGATTCCTGGACAGATATTTCACATTTAATTTTCTTTTCTCTATTTATAAAAATTCCAGATTCCAGATTTAAAATTTAATACAGCTGATACAGAAAGGAATGCAATTAATCGTTTTGCTTCTTTCATATATCCAAAGTGGCACACAAATACAAGTCACTTTTTCTCTTGAACTTAATACACAGATGTTTAATCATAAACACATACTATAAAAACCACTAAGTGAAGAAGGGGCTTTGGAAATTGTCTAGTACAGTCAATCTCTTCATTCTGTGAATGAGTGAACTGGAGCACCAAGAAAGGAAGTGACATACTCAAGGCCAGGCAGTTAATTCTTGGCAGAGCTGGTCCTCTAGGTCCAGGTCTTCTCATTCTTCATTCATTGCTCTAAGACACCATGCTGCATTTGCCACATCATACTTCCTCCTTATGCTTGGAGCTGAAACACTAACATTTTTTTGGTGACTACTGACTTCTCATTCTCTGGAGTACCTTCCACAATCCAACATCACCTTTCTTCACCCTGTAATCTCTCAATGCCAAGAACTTTGCCTTCAACTCTAGAAATGAATCAGAGCAAAGTAAAGAAGAGACAGTTGGAAAACCAAGAGCTAAAATCAGAATAAAGGCAAAGAGGAATGCACTTCAGGGAGACTTTGGAAGCCCAATCCATCTTGGAACCCCCATCTCTTGCTCAGTCAGCAGCAAAGAACAGCCCAATATGTTTGCTCTAGGCATGAAAAATGTTGTGGTGTTTGGATAAAAAGATTTATTTTTAAAATTTTATTTTCCCCAATGACATGTAAAAATGGTTTTCAACGTTTAAAAATGATTTTTAATCTTGAATTCTCTCCCACCCTCTCTCCCCAAAGATGTAAAGCAATATCACTGAGTTTTTATATGCGCAAT
>NC_077227.1:342989706-343117206 GCF_027887165.1 Monodelphis domestica | reverse complement strand
TAAGGAAGCTAGCAGGTAGAGATGAGGAAAGAGCATTTTAGGCATTGGCGATAATCATAGAAAATGCCCTAATAAAGACAAACACAGGAACTATATGAACACAACTACAAAACACTCGCCACACAACTAAAACTAGACTTGAGCAAATGGAAAAACATTAACTGCTCATGGATAGGACGAGCCAATATAATAAAAATGACCATCCTACCTAAACTTATTTCTCTATTTAGTGCCATACCCATTGAACTACCAAAATACTTCTTCACTGATTTAGAAAAAACCATAACAAAGTTCATTTGGAAGAACAAAAGATCAAGGATATCCAAGGAAATAATGAAAAAAAAAACACATATGATGGGGGCCTTGCAGTCCCTGACCTAAAACTATATTACAAAGCAGCAGTCATCAAAACAATTTGGTACTGGCTAAGAAACAGAAAGGAAGATCAGTGGAATAGACTGGGGGAAAGCGACCTCAGCAAGACAGTATACGATAAACCCAAAGATCCCAGCTTTTGGGACAAAAATCCACTATTCGACAAAAACTGCTGGGAAAATTGGAAGACAGTGTGGGAGAGACTAGGAATAGATCAACACCTCACACCCAACACCAAGATAAATTCAAAATGGGTGAGTGACTTAAACATAAAGAAGGAAACCATAAGTAAATTGGGTAAACACAGAATAGTATACATGTCAGGCCTTTGGGAGGGGAAAGGCTTTAAAACCAAGCAAGACATAGAAAGAATCACAAAATGTAAAATAAATAATTTTGACTACATCAAACTAAAAAGCTTTTGTACAAACAAAACCAATGTAACTAAAATCAGAAGGGAAACAACAAATTGGGAAAAATCTTCATAGAAACCTCTGACAAAGGTTTAATTACTCATATTTATAAAGAGCTAAATCAATTGTACAAAAAATCAAGCCATTCTCCAATTGATAAATGGGCAAGGGACATGGATAGGCAGTTCTCAGATAAAGAAATCAAAACTATTAACAAGCACATGAAGAAGTGCTCTAAATCTCTTATAATCAGAGAGATGCAAATAAAAACAACTCTGAAAAACCTCACACCTAGCAGATCGGCTAACATAACAGCAAAGGAAAGTAATGAATGCTGGAGGGGATGTGGCAAAGTAGGGACATTAATTCATTGCTGGTGGAGTTGTGAACTGATCCAACCATTCTGGAGGGCAATTTGGAACTATGCCCAAAGGGTGACAAAAGAATATCTACCCTTTGATCCAGCCATAGCACTGCTGGGTCTGTACCCCAAAGAGATAATGGACACAAAGACTTGTACAAAAATATTCATAGCTGCGCTCTTTGTGGTGGCCCAAAACTGGAAAACGAGGGGATGCCCATCAATTGGGGAATGGCTGAACAAACTGTGGTATATGTTGGTGATGGAATACTATTGTGCTAAAAGGAATAATAAAGTGGAGGAGTTCCATGGAGACTGGAACAACCTCCAGGAAGTGATGCAGAGCGAGAGGAGCAGAACCAGGAGAACATTGTATACAGTGACTAATACACTGTGGTATAATCGAACGTAATGGACTTCTCCATTAGTGGCGGTGTAATGTCCCTGAACAACTTGCAGGGATCCAGGAGAAAAAAACACCATTCATAAGCAAAGGATAAACTATGGGAGTGGAAACACCGAGAAAAAGCAACTGCCTGAATACAGAGGTTGAGGGGACATGACAGAGGATAGACTCTAAATGAACACTCTAATGCAAATACTATCAACAAAGCAATGGGTTCAAATCAAGAAAACATCTAATGCCCAGTGGACTTACGCGTCGGCTATGGGGGGTAGGGGGGAGGAAAAGAAAATGATCTATGTCTTTAACGAATAATGCTTGGAAATGATCAAATAAAATATATTTAAAAAAAAAAAAAAGAAAATGCCCTAATATAGGGTTCAGCCAAATTAGTGGAAAAGGAACATGAAATCTGATCTCTAACAAATTACTTTCCAAAAATATGATATATCACCTCAGAATGAATTCTGGAGCAGCATAACCCCCAAAAAGATGAAGCAAAGTAATATTTCAGCCCAAAACAACGCTGAAGGCCAGCACAAGGGATCTAGTGCAGCAGGGTGGAAGTAGAGTGCAAAGTAATGGGCCAGGGTAGGCTCCACCTAGACAATGGGCCCTGGGCACAGCTGAAGCAGCATCAAAAGCCTCAGGAACTCTCAGCAATAGACAGAAAGGGCTATTGAACAACTGCTCAGTAGAAGATTAAAGCGTTTCCTTTACTGTCACAGGTATGCAACTCTTGTTGCATTACCCATACACAGATCTAGGTAGCAGTCTTGGATTGTGATCTGAGTGAAGAGGATCACTAGCAGACACCTGTATTTACAGAGTAGCAGGGGATCCTGGTTAAAGTTTTAAGGGGAGAAATAGTGCTTAGGATTACTCACAGATCAGAGCACAGGGAGGGAAAGTTTTTAACATACACATCTCCTTACTTCAGATTCCCCAGAGCCAGTTCTGAGGGCAACTATGCAAAGAACCAGACACTTGAAACAGTGCTCACTTCACCACAGTTATAGATCCCAACTTTAACAGGCTTTTAAATTAAAAGAAAATGAAAAGGCTAAAATATAAGTAAACTATCAAAAAAAGAAACAACATAGAAAGTTGTTTTGTGACGGAAAAGACCAAAACACAACTCAGAAGAAGAAAATAACATTAATACTATTGTGTGAAAGCATCCAAGAAAAATATGAATTGCACTCAAGCCCAAAAGGAATTAATAGAAAAGCTCAAAAAAGCATTTTAAAAATCAAATAAGAGAAGTAGAAGAAAAATTGAGAAAAGAAATGAGTAATACAGAAAAATTGGAGGAGGGGGAAGGGAAAAATAGAAAGGGATAAAATATCACACATTAAAGAGGGATGAAAGAGCTTTTACAGTGGAGGGGAAGATAGGAGTGGTTTGGAGGGGAACATGTGAACCTTATTCTCATCAGAATTAGCAGAGTGAGGGAAGAACGTACATAATGAATAAGGTGTAGAAACCTATCTTACTGTAGAGGAAAGTAGGATGGGAGAGGGATAAGAGAAAGGCTGGCTGATAGTAAAGAGCACAAATTAAAAGGAGGTGAAGGTCAGAAACTAAATAGGGGGAAATAGGTTAGAGAGTAATACACAGCAATCATAATGGTGTAATTATTTTGCAAGTCTTTCTAATAAAGCTTTATTTATCAAATACATATGTAAGAATACAAGTCATTTCCCAATTTATAAATGATCAAAGGATATGAAGTTTGGATGCTATACCATTTGGTGCATACATGTTGAGTACAGATATTTCCTTATTGTTTATACTGCCTTTTATCAGGATGTAATTACCTTCCCTATCTCTTTTAACTAGATATGTTTTTCCTTTGACTTTGTCAGATATCATGATTGCAATTCCTGTCTTCTTTTTATCAGATGATGTCCAATAGATTTGGCTCCACCCTCTTACTTTCATCCTATGCCTCATGTGTGTTTCTTGTAGACAGCATATGGTAGGGTTTTGGATTCTAATCCACTCTGCTATTCGCTTGCGTTTTATGGTGAGTTCATTCCATTCACATTCAGAGTTATGATTATTAGCTGTGTATTACCCAGCATTTTGATTTCTACTCCTGATCCTGCCTTTTCTTCTTTCACTATTTCCTTCTATACAAATGTTAGTTTTCAATCAGTCCCCTGAGTCCCACCCTTATTTTACTTCCCATTCTACCCCCCTCCCTTCTTATTATCCCCCTTATTTTCCCTGAAGTTTTTCTATAATTTCCCCCCACCCCTTCTTCCCTTGTACTGCTTCCCTCCCCACCAGTCCATTTATTACCCTTCTACTCCCCTTTAGGGCACAAATCTATTCTCTGCCCCCAATGGATTGGATTGTTTTTCCCTCTTTGAGTCAATTTCAAAGCATGTAAAAGTTAAGTATTTCCTGTCTCCGACCTCTTTACCCTTCCAGTGTATTGATGTTCTCCCCCCTCCCACCATGAGCTTCTTTGTGACATAAAAATTTACCCCCATTTGTTTCTTGTCCCATTTCTTTTAATATTAACCTATTTTAAGCTCTAGTTATATATATGTATATATATATATGCATACTGATGTGTATGTATTTATGCATGCATATATCTATATAACTATTTATGTCTTATCCTTTCATCCTATATAGTTTGTCACTATTCCCTCTAAGTGTAATTCTTCTATCTGCCCAGGTGATAACCACAGTTTTTAAGAGTTACCAATGACCTCTTTTCTTATAGTGATACATATCATTTTAACTTATTGAATCTCTTAAAATTTTTTTGTTTCCTTTTGTTTTTCTTTTTTACCTCTTTTTTAATTACCTTTTGATGATTCTCTTGAGTTCAGCGCATGGACATCAAATTTTCTGTTCAGGTCTGGTCTTTTCTTTATTAATTCTTGAAATTCTTCTATTTTGTTGAATGACCACACTTTCCCCTGTAAGAATATAGTCAGTTTTGCTGGGTAGTTGATTCTTGGTTGTAGACCTAGTTCCCTTGTTTCTGGAATATCATAATCCATGCCTTTCTTGTTTTCAGTGTGGATGCAGCCAGATCCTTCGTTATCCTCACTGTGATTCCTTGGTATCTGAATGAATTCTTCTTGGCAGATTGTAATATCTTTTCAGTGGTCTGATAGTTTTTGAATTTGGCTATAATATTCATGGGTGTTATCAGTTGGGGATTAAGTACAGGAGGTGATCTGTGGATTCCTGTAGTATGATGTCCAGCCTTTTTTTCTTTTGTCATGGTCTTCTGGTAGACCAATTATTCTTAAGTCTTCTCTCTTTGAATGATTTTCTAAATCCTCTGTTTTGTGAATGAGATGCTTCATATTTTCCTCAATTTTTTTCATTCTTTTGGTTTTGTTTTATAATGTCCTGCTGCTTTGTGAGGTCACTTAATTCTAGTTGTTGTATTCTGGTTCTTAAAGACTGGATTTCATCCTTGGCTTTTTGGTCATCCTTTTCCTTTTGGTCTGATTTTCTTTGGAGGTCATCTTTCATTCTCTTTATCTCATCTTTCGTCTCCTTTTTCTCCTCTTTCATCTTCGTTGCCTAATTTTTCATCTCCTTTGCCTCATTTTCCAGCTGGTTCATTTTGGCTTTCAAGACACTATTTTCTGTTTTCAGATGATTTATCTTAGTTTTTAAGTTCTTTTCCCAATTGTCTTCAGCCTCTTTTAATTGTGTTTTGAATTGCATTTTGAGTTCTTCCAAAGACTTTATCCAATTCACTGGGATTTCTGATTTTTCCTTTGCTGATTCCTCTCCCTCTTTTTTGGTTTGCTCTTTTCTCATTACCTGTGCAGAAGCTATCTATTGTAATTTCTTCTTTTTCTGTTGTTTGCTCGAGTTTACCCCTTCTTTGCTCCCCATATTTGTCTGTGCTCTTGCTCCTCTCATTTGGTTTGAGGCTGTCATTCTCCCCTCTTGGAGCTTTGTCAGATCTCTTGGTACAGACTCTAGGGGAGGAATGTTAGCTTCCCTGTCCTCTGGAGGCTTTTGATTGGACTAAGTTCAACTGGGTTGGGCTGTATGTGCTCTGAGGCCGAAGACTCCTGGAGGGCTGGTGCTGCCCAGGCTCTCTCCAGTTCTCTCCAGCTGTTTCTCAGCTGACCACAAGGTTCCCCAGTGCCTTTGCCCTCCCCGAGATTCCTGTCCTTGCAGGAGGCCCTGAACTCTAAGAGGGGGAGGGGTCCTGGCCTCCCTGGGCTCTGAGGAGTCCTGATGGGATTAGGTTCAACTGGGTTGGTCTGGAGGTGCCCCAAGGCAAAAACCTCTGGTGAGACTGGAGCCAGATGGAAAGACCTAGCCAAGGGGCTTCAGGCTCCCTGGTCTCTCACCGGCTTCCTTCCCACTGCCCGTGCTGGAGGCTACAAGCCCAGCACCTGGCTTCTTACAAGGTAGACCCTCCAAACCATCACCTTTGCTCGCCCAGAGTTTCCCGCTGCCGCTGGGGGTTCAGTACTCTGGGTTCGGGGCCTTCCTTCTGCCTTCACCTTAGACCTGAGTGTTCTTGGATTCTGGCTTTTGGGGGGCGTACCTTTTGATTTGGGTCCAGAAGGAGGATTCCCCACCTCTGTCCTGTTGTTAAGTTTGAATTTCTGTCCCCTAGGAGCATTCAGTTTGTGATCGGTAAGGAAGGGTTTTCAGAGGTCTGAACTTTTGCTGCTTCTAAGCCACCATCTTGACGCCACCCCCTAGAAAATATTTAAAGCAGCTCTTTTGGGAGAAGGCAAATAATTGGAAAGTGAGGAGATACTCATCAATTGAGGAATGGCTAACTTATAGTATTTCATTGTAATGGAATACTATTTGCTTTAAGAAATGACAGGCAGGAGGAGCTCAGAAAAACCTGGAAAGACTTACCTGAACTGAAAGACAGTGAAATAAGCAGAACCAGAGAGAACATTGTACACAGTCACAGGATTACTGTTCTTTGAACTGAATAACTTAGGTATTCTTAACAATGCAATAATCCAAAACTTTTACAAAGGATTTAATAAATAAAAAAAAAAGATCATCTGCCTCCAGAGATAAAGAACAGACTCTGAATACAGACCAAAGCAAACTTTTTTTCACTTTCTTTTTAATTTTTTTGTTTCCTTCCAGAAAAGAATTAATACAGGGCAATGTTTTACATGATTGGACATTAAAATCTATGTGAGATTGTGTTATCATCTCATGGGGATTTGGGTGGAGGTGGGTAGGAAGAGAATTAGAGACTCTATATTCTTTGGAAAAGATTGGAAATTGTTTTTACATAGAATTGGGGGGGTTGGGATTTAGATCAAATTTTAAAAAAGAAAGGAAATGCCTTAATAATGGAACATTAAGGAGGCCAGTGCTGCTGAATCAAAGAATATGCATGTAGAAAGACTAAAAGACTAGAAAAGGGAACTAGTTTGTAAAACAACAACACTTAACTGAGGATTTTATCTTTGATACTGGAAGATACAAAGCCCCTGGAATTTGTTGAATGTCAGGATGATGTGGTCATACCTAGGCTTTAGAAAAAACAAAACAACTTCAGTGACTGAATAGAGGGTGGATTGTAATGATGAGGAGACTTTAAGCAGGCAAAACAATCAACAGGCTACTGCAATGGTTCAGGTATGAAATTATGAGGATTTAGGGAAGTTGGTGATTAGAATATAAATGGAAAGAATGCCATAAGAGGTTTTATATTTTACAGATTATCTAAGAGGCCCCTAATAGCATTGGCACTGAAGTTTAAAGGCCCTCCTAAGCAATTTGGAACTATGCCCAAAGGGCGACAAAAGAATATCTACCCTTTGACCCAGCCATAGCACTGCTGGGTCTGTACCCCAAAGAGATAATGGACACAAAGACTTGTACAAAAATATTCATAGCTGCACTCTTTGTGGTGGCCCAAAACTGGAAAACGACGGGATGCCCATCAATTGGGGAATGGCTGAACAAACTGTGGTATATGTTGGTGATGGAATACTATTGTGCTAAAAGGAATAATAAAGTGGAGGAGTTCCATGGAGACTGGAACAACCTCCAGGAAGTGATGCAGAGCGAGAGGAGCAGAACCAGGAGAACATTGTATACAGTGACTAATACACTGTGGTATAATCGAACGTAATGGACTTCTCCATTAGTGGCGGTGTAATGTCCCTGAACAACTTGCAGGGATCCAGGAGAAAAAAACACCATTCATAAGCAAAGGATAAACTATGGGAGTGGAAACACCGAGAAAAAGCAACTGCCTGAATACAGAGGTTGAGGGGACATGACAGAGGATAGACTCTAAATGAACACTCTAATGCAAATACTATCAACAAAGCAATGGGTTCAAATCAAGAAAACATCTAATGCCCAGTGGACTTACGCGTCGGCTATGGGGGGTAGGGGGGAGGAAAAGAAAATGATCTATGTCTTTAACGAATAATGCTTGGAAATGATCAAATAAAATATATTTTTTTAAAAAAAGCCCTCCTAAGAAGCTTTTGAGTCATAGTTTATGAATGGTCTTACAGCTCTCCCAAACAGAAACATAAAACTCGAACTCAGTGCTACCTTGGCTTTCCCTTAGAACTATGAGCCTTGTGTAGCTAAAAGTGTGAAAATAGATTTTCTTGTGGTTACAGTCATTTGTAGTTGGTCTGACTCTTCCTGACCCATTTGAGGTTTTATTGGCAAAGATACTGGAGTGGTTTACCATTTCCTTCTCCAGCTTGTTTTGCAGAGAAGGAATTGAGAAAACATGATTAAGTGATTTGCCCAAATTCATATACCTAGTACATGTCTGAGGACAGCTTTGAACTCAGATTGTCATGATTCCAGAGCTAGTGTGCCACCAGCTGTTACATTAGTATAAAATTAAAAATCTGAAGTTAAAAGGGGTCTTAGAAAATTTTTAATCCAAATTTTACAAATAAAGATACTTAGACCTGGAGATATTATTTGAATTGCCTGGAATAATAAAAAATTAGATGATTTACTCAAGTCCCATAAACAGTATGTATCCAAAGCAGAACATGAATCAAAGTCTCCCTGACTCTAAGGCCAGCTCTCTATTCACTATTCACACTGCCCCATATAATATGAAATATACCAACAATTTTAATAGAAATTTAGATTATTTAATTTATTATGGTTATTAAACTATTATTAACATAATATATATTAAGCTATTAAATATAAATTTAATAACAATAATAATAATTTAAGTTATTAAGGCTTAAAATTCTAAGACTTGGGACACCCTATGTCATGCACATCTGGAGTACTGTGTTCAGTTCAAGGTTCCATAATTTAAGAAGGATGTTTATAAGATGGGAAAAAAAGAGAGCAACCAGTATAGAGAAGGATCTTGATTCCATGTCATAAAAAGGCTGGAGGGTCCAAAGATGCATAGCAAGTAAAAGAGAAGATTCAGAGGGGGACATGGTAAATGTGAAATATTTGAAGTGTCCCCTTGTGGGATAGAGATTATATGTCTCTGGTGACTAGTCCTAGGAGCAATAGTTGGAAAGTGCAAATAGGTCAATTTAGGCTAGAGATCAATAAAAGCTTCTTAACAATGAGAACTGGTTCAAAGTGAAATGGGCTGCTCCAAGGGGTGATGAGTTACATCTCATCTGAAATCTTCAAGCAGAAGCTGAATGTCTACTTCTTTCATAACATACTGAGGATTCTCTTAGTGTATAGGTTGATCTGGATTGCTAATGAAGTCTCTTCTGACTCTAAAATTTTGTGAAAATTTGAGTATGAATTCATGATTTAGAGAGATCTGGTGTGAATTGGCAGACAAGATAGAGAAAATCAAAGTCAGGGTTTTGAGTCAGGTGATCATGAGCTTTGCCTCTCTGGGCCTCAAATTTCTTCTAATGCAAAGTCAGAGGATTACTTCCAATGCTAACATTCAGTGAACTCTTGTATTCTTATTGATCCTTGTATCTATGCTGTTCCATAGATATCAGGTGAATTTCTAACCCACACAGTCAATTCCTATACCTTTAAGGGACAACCAGTGTTTTTGTTGATCAATAAAATTATCTTCATAAATAAAGGTACTCATCTTTAAGAAAGTTTAGGTCCAGTTGGGAAGGTGTAAGAGAACAAGTCATCACCAGAGGGCAGCATAAAGCTATCCATCTGGATTCATTATTTTCTAGAAAGTTCAAATTTCAAATGGCGCCAAATAACCATAGACAGTATAAAAAGCAAAATGGCAGCAGGAAATCATAAATTTAATATCCTGTCTAAGATAATGACATCAAGATGAGCATGATGTCAACAGAGTTGTAATCAAGGCAGCCAAGGATATTGTAAAGATCCTTGTACTGTGGAGGCAAATAAAACAAGATTCAATGTCCATATAGCAACACTTCTAGACATGTTAATATAGCCAACTAATTTAGTCTCTATGAATCTCAGTTTCCTCTTCTGCAAATTAGGGCTGATTCTTGCTCTACCTACTCTACAAGATTAGAATTCAACTTGTTCAAAAAAGAACTCATTTCTTGCCTCTCCAATATTACCTCTCCTTAAAATATCCTATTTCATTTGAGAATAACACCACTATCTTTCTAGGCTAAATGTATTGGATTAGAAATTCATAACATTGCAGGCATTCTGAATCTTCCCTTTAAATCATCCTCTATTTACAATTGGTTGTAAAATCCTGTTGATTCTAAGTCTGCCACATCTCTCATTTTCATCCTCTTTACTCCTTTCACATGGCCACTATTCTAGGTAAGGACCTCACTACTTCTAACCTGGACTATTTCTAGAACCTAATTGATTCTCCTGCTACCATTTTTTGCCTTATTCAATCTATATTCCAAAGTTGCCAAAAACATCTTCCTAAATCATAAGTCTGACCATGTTGTACCCATGCTTAAAAATCTCCAAAGCCTTTCTGTTTCCTCAAAGATAAAATACAATCCACTTGTCCAAACAGAACTTAAAGATCTTCCCAATATGGCCCTTTCTACCTTTCCAGACTTATTTTCAAATTACTTCATTAACTCTACTTTCCAGGCCAACTGGACTACAGCTATTCTCCAAACTCAATATTCCATCTCCCAACTCCAGACCTTTAGATAGTCTTCCTCTCATGTTTGGAACATATTCTCTCCTGAGGCCTGTTTGTTTGAGGGTCCAGTTCAACTTCCATTTCCTATGAGAAGCCTTTGCTATTTCCCTTAGTTTATGAGTTCTCTCGCCTGCCTCAAATTATCTTATATTTACTTAACTGTTTAAAAAGTGTATTCCCCCAGTGGAATGTATGTCCTTGGAAGGTAGGTGCCGTTGTTTGTTTTTATACCACATCCCAGTATCTTTTATATAGTAGGCACTTAATACATGTTCTTGAAACTTTAAAGCACTATCTACATGTGAGTTATTACTTATATCCACAATCCTCTAACTGGATCATTCTTCCAAAGTAGTCGGGGTCTTCTTCATATACCTAATTCCTCTGCCTTAGCTGCTCCCTGATCCCTCTCCTACACCTCCCTGCCCCAGTGCTCTCAAGGATCCAAGTTAAGTCCTAACAGCTGTGTACACATTTAGCTATGAGTGGGTGTCCATGAAGAAATATGTATTACATACATTTAATCTTCAAAATAGATCAGCCTAGGTTTCCCAAATATATAGTTCACATGGAGATGAAGGGAGTCTAAATTTAGAAGTAAACTAGAAACTTCTAAGTCTCCTACTCTGTTTAACTTTGACAAATCTCAGAACTGGAGATTGCCATAGTTAGGGTGAAAAGATTGGGGGTAATTTTCTTTATTCCCCTGACTATACTAGAAAGAAGCAATTTCATTCAAACAAACAAGATTTTTCATTGTTTACATAGACCAGATTTATATGGTTTTAGTTAGAAAAGCATGTTTTCCATTGAATTTTCCTTTTGTAAAAAAAAATCGTGGTTTTACTTAAGAGGAAAGAATCATGAAATTCAAAGATTTAAGAAACTAATACTTTTGCCAAAAAGGGGCCCTTCTTCAAAAATCTAATTGACTAATTAGCTTATATCCAACACATTAGTTGGAAAGACAGTCATGTAGGAAAAGTATATTATGCTCTTAAAGGAATCTGGTTACATCATTAACTTTGAGGGCCAAGTTAGAGGGCTTAAGCTCCAAACCCCTTATTATAATGGGATACTGAAAGTGAGTGTGAAACAACTAAAAATATTAAAACAATATTATCCTTGTTACATTATACTTCTTGACCGCCTTTCATAGAAACACCATCAATATGGTGGGCCTCTTACTTGATGCTTTATCCTAGCTGAAATCCAATGATTCCCTTAAGAGTGCTTTTTCCCCCCCTAAAGTCTTGCTGTGGGGAGTCACCAATAGCTCATCTTGCCCTTTCAGTGTCTGAGAAGAGGAATAGTAATTGACACATTAGGTACTGAACTTAAAAGCTAAAAGAGAAGAATTGGAAGAAAGTGAGACTAGGGGAAAGCAGAGAGTGAGCCTGAAGTTATGTACACATTTGTAGAGATTTGCCACAGGTGTATATATGGCAAGCATTACTCTTGCCATAAATTATGTGTTTGACTATGGGCTTTTTGGATTCAGGGAAATAGAAAATGTTCAATATTAATCAATAACTCTGAAACATATTCTTGGGTTTTGAGGGGCTAAGTCCTACCGGTGAAGATTTTAGTAATATGTATGGGTGGAAGAATGTGGGTAGAGACATTCAACAGAATACAATATCCTTCCTCCTCCCTACCCCTGAAAATAAAAAAGAGTGTGCTTTCTTAAACCTCAGGAAAGATATCCACAACAGCAGGACTACTTAACCAGTTCCATTAACTTTTAACATATATAAGATATAGAGTGAACTATATTCTAATATAATTGGTTTTCCTTTGCAATCCTATATGTATATATATATATATATATATATATATTTTTGCATTTCAGAACATTATTTTGAAAAGGTTCTTTAGCCTTCATCAGATTTCTAAACGGATTCATGACATACACAACTTTTAAGAACCTTTGAACTACTGTTTATAAATTTCAAGGTCTTACAGCAATGTTATGGGCATAAGGCCAAAGTATTTTTCCATGTTTGTAATTAGGTGGCATAGATTGTTGGACCTGGAATCAAGAAGACGAGTTAATATGTTGCTTCATTCATTTACTAGCTTAAGTAGGCAAATGATTTTGAGAAGAATATGTGATTTCAACAGTGTGTAGAAATAGAAACTCCCAGTAAAGGACCTCACTCCAGATCAGAAATTATTCATAGCTTAGTAGTCAAGTTACAGAGTTAACTGAGGCCCAGAGAGGTAAAATTACCCACATAGAGTTACCAAATGTTAAAAGTAGGATATGAACCCAACTCTCTTTGATTTTTAGTCCAACATATGATCAACTAAGTGTTTTATCATAGGTGCTTTAAAATTACTTACTAAATGAAATTGCAATGAACATTACCTCTGTATAAAATTAAAAAGAGAGACACAGAGAGAGATAAATAGAACATTTATTAAGTTTTCACTAAGAATCAGGAAGATCTGAGTTTGAATACTGCCTCAGACATTAGTTATATGACTCTGGGAAAAGTCACTTTACTTCTCCTTACTTCAGTTTCTTTTTTATAAAATAAGGATAATAAAAATAGCCCCAAACTCAAAAGGCTATTGTGAAGATCAAATGAGATATCTTAATTAAATGATTAATAAATCTTAAAGGTGATGTATAAATTATATTTATTTTTATTCTTCAAAACTTTCCTATGGCCTTAGAATTATGTATAGACCATCATATTCATTGTAAAGCTGCTGACAAAATGGCTCATAAAAGGCATTACTTGTGGTGTCCTGGGGTCCATATTTGGGTTCCAAGGGGAAGAATCATTTGTCAAACTTCCTTCCTTCCTTCCTTCCTTCCTTCGTTCCTTCCTTCCTTCCTTCCTTCCTTCCTTCCTTCCTTCCTTCCTTTCTTTCTTTCTTTCTTTCTTTCTTTCTTTCTTTCTTTCTTTCTTTCTTTCTTTCTTTCTTTCTTTCTTTCTTTCTTTCTTTCTTTCTTTCTTTCTTTCTTCTTTCTTTCTTTCTTTCTTTCTTTCTCTTCCTTCTCCATTTCTCTATTCCCTTCTCCTCATCCTTCCTCCCTCCTCCTTTCTTTCCATCTCTCTCCTTTCCCCTCCAGAGAGTTGTGAGAAAATGGGTCATGTAAGGGGTGAGGGATAGAGGAACAATTTATAGACATATTAGCTACACTGCTACAACTCTCAGGGACCTGGGAATAGCACTGTCCCTTCCTACTATTTCCTCTTATTCTGTCTTTCTCTCTTCCCTTAATTCCTTCATTTGTATTAATTAAAATCTCCATAAAAACCCAGCTGACTTGGGTATTTTCATATTTGGGAATTTTTCCCGTGGCGACCACTTATTTTTTATTTAAATCAAGGCACTAAAAACCATCTTTACAGTTTTGGTAATTCACAGTCTTGAAACTCACATTTTCATGGTCACATTTCTGAGTCCCCACCAATGTGCTTTCCATGTGCACAAATTGGTTTCAATTATATCATTTACTCTTAAATATAGAACATTTGCTATACAAAAACACAAAGCCAAAAAAACATAACAACTTTTACTAATTCTAATACAGCTGATTTTCCTTGTAATTTCCTCTATTTTTGCATTTATAAATATCAGATAAAAATCAGAAATAATCACTAAAAATCAGATATAACCATCTGTCTATAAGTCTGGATTACACTCTCCTATCAACACACATGATGTCTATGGAGAAGAAAAATCAGTACAATTTTATGGAAACTAAGAAATGTGGTGCATTAGGAGGGAAACAGGTGGTCAATATTCACAACTCTTTCACAGGCTTCAATGTCCTTGATCTCTTTAAAGGATAATTTGTACTACAAGAAGACATTTCCTGGGCAGGACTAATCTTTCTCTCTACTTCTCCACTTTCCTGGAGTATGAAGATGCCTCTTTTCTATTCTTGGACCACAGAAGCAATGTTAAGTTCTTTTAGCAAACAGAAAACATAAGTCTGTGATTTGTAGAGATCATAAGGTGTGTTCCTTTGGTTGGATTCAGAAGCAATGTGACATTTTTTTAGTAAAAAGTAGTTCTTGTTAAGTCTGACATAAAAAAAATAATTTAGGTCAGCTCTTTCTGCCTTTTAGGGGATTTCCTTCTCCTGAGTCATAGAAGATGGCATAAGGTAAAGGTAGGAAATCATTCTAAGGGTTTCCCCACTCTCCAATTACAGATGGTTCTAGAGACATTATTGTCTCAAGAAATTCTTTCCTCAACAAGCTATTTACATAGAATTGTTGTTGTTCAGTATTTTTAAATCATGTTTGACTCTTTGTGACCCCATTTGTTTTTTCTTGGCAAAGACACTTGAGTGATTTACCATTTCCTTTTCTAGATCATTTTACAAATGACAAAACTGAGGTAAGTAAGGTTAAGTGAGTTGCTTAGTATCAAACAACTAGTAAGTGTCTGAGGCCCAGCACTCTTTCCACTGTACCACCGAAATGTATCCTTGCACAGAATAGGATGTTATTTTTTCCAATCAGCTCCCAACAACAAAGTATTTCTCTAGTCAAATCAGCTCTCTGACACAAAATAGGTTTGTTGACTATTGTCATAATTTCTCAATTTTTTTCTCTACTTTTCTTGGCTCCAATAACTTGTGTTCTATTTTTTTATCTACTTTATTTTTTTTGGTAAGTACCTTCTCTCTTTGGCTTCCCTTAGACTTATCATTTACTTTCTCAACTGTCTTCTTATCTACTTCTAATGTCTCAAATCAAAGTCTCTATCATAGGTTGAGACTAATAATACCTGTCTTTCTTAGATATGGAACAAATAGTTAATATACAATAGACTCATACTTGTATAATAGTTCTTCAACTCCTAGCAATACATTTGTATGTCCTCAAACCAGTCTCATTCAATTTGGCTACTACTATAGCCATATTTACAGTCATTTTGTACTTTTGCCTCTGCTCTGTTCCTCTAAGAACTCTATCTTTTATTCAGCACTTTAATCTGAGGAATAGCTCTCCTTTAAAGTTCTCTGAAATGCCTATGTTTCTTTCAAATACTACTTCACCAGTGCTTCTCTTTTGAATGCCACTTATTTGGCCCAACTAAATACAATTATTTCCCTTAATTAAATAAAACATCCACATTAGAAAGGGCAGTAACTTTATCACCAATTTTTAGAATAGAAAAAATGAATTAGAGAGAAATTTATGAACTGGCATAGGGGCAAACAGTTGGATTTGGATTTTGTCTTTCTTCTACCACATTCCTGCTTGATTTTTTTATTTTGCACCTTGAGAAAAGAGTTTATTTGTGAAACATTTTGAACAATAATTCTCTTCCAAAGTTAAGAAGGGAAGGATGAGGAACCTAATTTAGTAGATGATTTGCTGACACCAGGAACCAGAACACATGGAGAGATTTTTTTCCTAGACAATATTCCTTGCAAAGTCTATAGGAAAGAAGGTAGAAAAGCTCTTCAGCTCAGAATGATTCTAAGGACTTTTAATAATCCTTTCAAGATTTATTTATTATATCTCTGCTTTAGCAATAACATTTTTGTTGCTGGCATAATAAAGGCAAGAATGCAAAGTAAAGTGGCAAGTGGCCAATTTCAGATGTAAACTTATGCCTCCTGACTCCAAATACAGTACTTTTTTTTTGTACTACACCATGATTCTCTTCTTCCCTGAACTTCTATATATGAACATGCAAATAAAATATATGTATATATACCAAAAGGTATATACATGCTCAGGCAACTCCAGCTTTCCAGCCCCAGTCTGTACAGAGCCTAGATTGGTAAGTCAGCTTATACATGATCCTTATTAAGTACTGAAAGCCTATCCTGCTTTCTCTTAGATGCTATAAAAATAAGTCAAGAAGTATGAATACCTGAATTTTAATGAATTTACAATTTGGGTAGAGAAAAAAGATAGACATAGATATAGATATACAAACATATATGTGAATCAATTAAGGAATAATACAAGACAGTATAAATAAGTGCTAAGTACTATGATATAGAGTATATGTGCTATGGAAATTTAGTGATGGGTCACATTTTTTTAAACCTTTTTTTTTAGATTTGAAAATTTTTATTTAATTAATTAATCTAGAATATTTTCCCATTGCTATATGATTCGTGTTCTTTCCCTCCCCTCCTCCCACTCCCTTCCCATAGACAATGAGCAGTGCCACTGGATTTTACATGTGTCATTGATCAAGACCTATTTCCATATTATTAATATTTGCACCAGAGTGATCCTTTAGAGTCTACATCCCCAATCATAACCCCATTGACACATACAATCAAGCAGTTGTTTTTCTTCTGTGTTTCTACTCCCACATTTCTTTCTCTGGATATGGAAAATGTTCTTTCTCATATGTCCCTCAGAATTGTCCTGGGTTGTTGCATTACCGCTAGTAGAGAAGTCTATTATATTTGGTTGTGCTACAGTGTATCCGTTTCTTTGTACAATGTTCTCCTGGTTGTGCTCCTTTCACTCTGCATCATTTCCTGGAGGTTATTCCAGTTCACATTGAATTTCTCCAGTTCATTATTCCTTTGAGCACAATAGTATCCTATCACCAACAAATACTACAGTTTGATCAGCCATTCCCAAATTGAAGGGTATCCCTTAATTTTCCAATTTTTTACCACCACAAAGAGCACAGCTATAAATATTTTTGTTCAAGTCTTTTTCCTTATTATCTCTTTGGGGTATAAACCCAGCAGTGGTAAAACTGGATCAAGGGGCAGACAGTGTTTTAAAGGAAGAGGCACATTTCTGGGAGTTGATTATTATGGGAAAGGAAGGTTAGAGTAAATTACATCATATAATGAGACAAGTTGAAATCTATATAAACAAGGAGAAGGGGTAAAGGAAGCAGATTAACCTTAATTTCTGTGTAATTAGAATCTGAACCCCATCAAGGAAGTGGCTGTTTGACAACATTCAGATGCAGGATTTCCCCATGCCAGGTTCAGACAAATTACTGTGGCTTAGCTATAATTCTGGCTCCTCTAGCCCTGAAAGTGAAAGTAAAATCAGACCAGGGAATAATATTTCCCATTTACTGCAAAAATTTAGTCCCTTATCTGTCTTTTATAGTGTAGTAATTTTCTATGGTCCTGGCTGCTGCTTGAATAAGTGCATATTGTTGCAACGATCCTACAGGCTTGTGGGACATAAATTGACCTTACTTAGCCTTGATTCTAGTAACTGTTATGGACTTATTCTTGCTTATTCAGAATTTTCATATACTATTTAGTTTTGATTTTTTTTCTTTTCTTCTAATTGTTTTTTTCCTTTTTTTATGTTTTTGACTTCCTTTCAAAAATTAATTCACATATCTCATAACTCAGCCATGTATATCTGGGTGATCCATGTGTTTTTCAATACTCTCCTTGGGGGGGATTGTATACTTGTAATATAATTCTAAATTTATAAAATTTTTCTTGTTTGAGAGTAATTTTGGGATGAGAATATTTCTACCTACCTGAATCAAGAAAGTGAACTATTTGGAGAAGGTGTCATGAAAATGCCTGCAGAGAAACCTCACACTACACCAAAGGATCCAGAATGAAGTTTGGGATATAGTGAAATTGAACTGTGGGGGGGTTGAACACATTTATTTTGTATGCCAAAGGGTATTTTGCCCTAATTGGTTTTTTGTCAATGTGCCTAGCAATCATTAGTTTTGTTCTCTTTCTCTTTCATTTTCTACTTATCCCTAAATTATTATAATTTCCCCTTAAAATTGCAATATTGTATAAATCTCAAGTTAAAAATCTTTAGAGATGTAAGTTGGTTATGTGTACTGATTCCATGGGAAAACTAGACATGTAAATGTGGGAGATTTCTACATGCTTGTTTTCCATGGAAAAAAGGGGGGGTTGTGTAATTCCATTCTGAACCCCAGAACTACAATTCCTAGCACCCCACCTTCCTTCTCACATTATGTGCTGATGTAGGCAAAATACAAATTTTGTGAAGCCCCATCTCTCACTCTCTCTTCCTGTGATTGGGTTTGGTGGAGGTGACATGAGATGAGAGCCAGGAGATTATTGCTCACATGGTCTTAATTTTGTTTTCTAATTAGGTTTTTTTTAACTTCTGCTTCCTTTTTATTCCTTCACTTCAAGTGATTATTAATAAACTTTATAATATATAATACTTGGAATATTAGACATTAATTTTAATCTTACATTTTAAAGTATTAATCACGAGGCATCCTACCCAACTCCTAATAGAGAGGTAAACATTTCAGAGTGTATAAGAAAAAAAGTATTTTTGGATATGGCCAACATAGAAATTTTCTTTGATTGAGACAATATATTTGTAATGAGTTTTATTTGTCTTTAATTCACAATTGGAAGAGAGGGTTGGGGATGGGTAAGAAGGCAGATTTTTGGTAGTAGAAATATTTAATATAAATATAATTTTTAAATAGGTATGTAAAGAAACCAGAGAGTTTACAGAAAAGATAAGCATTTCTTTTGTTGTTGTTGGAGGATATTATATTGAAAATTAATTTTATGCCAAATATAATATGTTAATTATAATATTTAGAAATTGGTTTGGAAATATAATATTAGTTAAAAAGATTATTGTGGTCATCATTTATAAAATAATTAATCCTTAAGTCACAAGGATGATAGTAGCTTTTAACAATTCAATCTTAATATAAATATAGGCTAAGAAAGAATTAAGGAGGGAAGGAAATAAAAGGAAATAAAACCAGACCATGAGAGTGTCTTTTCTCTGAACCACCAATGCTGAATCACAGAACCCCTACCCTCCCCCCAGCCAAAGACCTCCAGAGAAATAACCCAATCTCCTCTACAGTCTCATTTTTTATTGTCTTCTCTATGTCACTTTCTTTCCCTGTGCGATGGTCTATCACATCTCAGGAACCAATCAAAGTCTCTGTTTGGAGCATTCTAAACACACTAATGGGTTGGCTCCAACAAGCAGAAAGTTCATGACCCTGGGAGGAAGGGATCTCCTATACACAAGGATATGAATCATAAAACCTTGAAATGAAACATACTTACTTTATCTAGCTTTTGTTCTTGCCCCTTGCTTCATTTAAATGTCAAGCTCAGAGGATATGAAGATGAATCGCTAGAGATGAATCTATTTACCCTAAGTTCCCATGTAATATCTGAGAGTAATTTTTTGACTAAAATTCCAAAATAAGTTTTTGGGACACAGGCTATCAATCAAAAAGTAATTAGAAGAATATGGTAACTGCTATAAAGATAGGTGTCTGGGCCTAAAGACAAAATCTGCACTAGGAAAAGGATAATCAAAAGACTAGGATCAATGCTATCATGAGGCAATCTCTGGATTTTATTAGCTACCTAATTGGACATCTTAGGTCACAGACTCAACTATACATTCAAAAGTTTAGTGTGTCTGTATCAAGAAGAGGCTTTCTACACATTGTATCTCAGTAGAGAACAGTGGAAAACAGCAAGTTATCTCCAAAAACCTGGACCTCAAACTTATAGTAGCAACAACAACAACAAAAACAGCTAAGTGACTACATGATCAGTGGAAACATCAAACAAGAAAATGTGAACCACAGATGAATGAACATAACAAAAAGCAGGGTTATGGCACCGAACAAATAGTGAGAGAATGTAACCCCAGGGCTTAACTGCTCTGAAGCAATAGAAAGGATCTGCTTATGCCACATATGAACCCTGTCCACATGTCTCACCATGAGTATTCTCTATGTATGTCCCTGGCCCAGAGGTATTTTAGTAATTTGCCACTTCATGTGTGTTTTTATCCATGTGTGTTCCCTCTATGACTATTCCCAGATCAGATGTATTCTCTGCCTATGTCCAATTTTCCAGTGATAATATGGAAAACATGGCATAAGTGTGTCCTATTTGTTCATGGGGAGATTTTTCTTGTGACTTTTTTTTGCTATGTTATTTGATTAAAAGACCTGTTTTAATATCTCCTCTGGCTGAGTTGTAAGGATTAAATACATCAATGAAGACTCCTGAGGTATAGTTTTAAGATGACATTGATCCATAAAATACCTCAAGCTATGGGTAGTATTTTGGGGGGCCTATGTGTGAGGGAGCACACTATTGCTAAAAGCATACCAGTACCAATACAACCTATTTCTCTTGGCTGTTGTGAGGATCAAATAACTTAATATAAAAAAATGTTACCTTTAAATCAGTATTCAAATATCTAGCTATTGTCATGATGATCATGATGATGATGGTGGTGGTGGTGGTGGTGGTGATGATGATTAGGTAAGATCCCCCAAACCCAAATGCCAGGAGCTAATGAATGAAGAAATATAAGAGTTATTTTTCTGGGCTGCATAGACAGAAGACTAGTCATCAAGAGGTCCTGAACTAGCCAAAACCTAGAACAGAACCCAGCCCTCTCTTGTCCCTAGAATATGTCCCTTGAAATTAAAAAGGTAGAAAAGAACAGTCTGATCTGTACATAGTGTGGGCACAGGACAAAAGAAAACTAACCTGTCTCTGACCCAGAGAGACTTCCTGCCCATCTGCACTTCCCTTGCCGTTTTTTCTTGAGCCTCAGGTGACAGCTGCAGGGCTCTAGGCAATGGTCTACTGAATCAAACCTCAAATAGAAACTGCAAAACCCAAATTACTCTTCCACTGAAATCTTCCTCCTGTACTTTATCATGGTGTAGAGGTGAGCCTAAAATCCTCAAAGACTAGGTCAATGAAACAAAACTTAGTGAGGTCCTACCAAGCTGCAAGGACTTGGAACTGAGGCCCAGAACATAATGTGTTCCAGTTGTTTGAGAAACAGTATGATCACAGTCAGAGAGGTTCTTTACCAGAAAGGTGAGGCCACAGGAGAATGAATTTTTCCAGCCCCAGTAACTCATGAAAAAGTTATCTATAGAATTCAAGGCTAGGATCTAAATCAGTGGAAGGAGTTTTCACACCAATAAATCATGCATCCTTGACATATTACCCCTTTACTACCCCTTCAACACTAATTAAGCTATTTCCCCTTCTCTCTTCCTTCCTCCTTCCTTCCTTCCCTTTCCTTCTTTTTTCTCTCCCTTCTTTACTTTCTCTTTACCCTTTCTTCCTTTGTTCCTCTTTCCTTTCTTCCCTTATTTCCTCCCTCTCTCCCTTCTTTCCTTCCTTTCTTCCCTCTTGTTCTCTACCTATTTCTCTCCATCCTCCTTTTCTACATGTCCCTCCTTTGCCCCTTCTTTTTGTCCTTTCTCAAAATTCTCCTGTCTATCCCTACCTCATCTTCTTTGTTGTTTTTCAGCATCTGTCTTTTCCACAATTCCATTTTCCCTTGCTACAAAATATTTTCTCTACTCCTCTGAGATTGATATTGTTTAATCACAAAGGATTGAGGGGTATATCCTCCCACAAAACCATCTATTCTGAATCATGCCCAATCATTTATATCACTCTCCTCTTACAATCTCCTCACCAGAACTGAATACTTAGGACCCACATTATAAAGTAGGGAGAACTTAATTAATATTAAAAAAGTATCTTTCTTCCAATCTGTGCTACTTTGTGGAATAACCATGAGAACAGTACTTTGAAACTCAGACACTTCCTAGCTATTTCTCTGTAAGATCATAGAGAACTGACTGGATCACTGAGTTAAGTGACTTGCCTAAGCTTATAAGCCAATATATATAATAAATAGGATGTGAACTCAGCAGAGCACTGCTTCTCTCCATAACTAAATTATTTGGAGCAAGGGATGGGGAGGGAAAGGCCCCTATACATTTTATTATCTTTACTTCTTTGCATCCCCTCACTTCTTAATCCTCTAATAATTGGATTTATGACCCAAGGTCACCAATTATCTCTTAATCACTAACGTCAATGGTCTTTTCTTAGGCTACAACCTTCTTGGACTCATCCTTTTGGCACTTTTCACCATGACTTCTCCTAGATACTTTCTCCTATTCATTTGTGTTTGCCTGTTTCCCCTAAGATTATTCTCTCTTGGTTTTCCTCTTACATATATGAATACCCCTCAGGATCCTTTGCAGATTTTTCATTCATATCTAATCAATTTTTGTTTGAGTGTATTCCAGAGCTTTGTGCTTGGCTCCCTTTGTTTTTCTCTCTTTCCTCTCTTAGTGATCTTACCAGTTCACATGGATTCATCAATCATATATGTGCAGATGACTCTCACGTTTGCATATTCAAACACTATTTCCCTTCAGTACTTCATCATCAACTGCCTCTTGGAGATGTCAACCTGGTTGTCCCAGAGGAAGAGTTTAAAAAACTTTTATTAATATATTTTGTTTTTTCATCACCTACACTTGCCAGAATATTATTCCTCCTATCTGTGAAGACCCATCCTTGAAAACAAAGAATAAAAATATGGGGGAGAAATCAGTTCAGCAAAGCTAGCCAGAATATCAATGAAATCTGACAGTGAATGCAGTATTATACACTCATACTCCCTCTATAAAGAAGGAAAGAAAGTATACTTTCATATCTCCTCTTTAGGGTCAAATTTGCTCCTTTAAATTTCATAGCATTAAGTTTTAATAGTTTTGTTCTTATTATTTCAGTATTTATTGCTGAGTTAATTTTTTCCTCATTCTGCTTACTTCATTCTATATCAATTTATGTCTTCTAATACTTCACTATATTCATCATTTATTATTTCTTAAAGGGCTGCTCTCATACATATATATGCCATAATTTATTTAGCTATTCCCTAGTCAAAAAGCATTTGTTTTGCCTTCAATTCTTTGCTGCTAAAGAATAATACTGCTATTCTAAATATTTTGGTGTATATTGGAGCTTTCTTTTTATTAGACCCCTTGGCATATTATGCCTAATAGTAGAGTTGAAAGATATGTGTATTTTAGTCAAGTTGTTAACACAGCTCCAAATTGTTTTCCAGAAAAACTGGATCACTAACAGTATATAAGTATGCCTGGCTTTTCACAATACCTTCAACATTGACTAATCCTCTCTTTTACTAGTTTTGGTAATTTCTTGGGTGAAAGGTAAAAATGTTCAGAGTTCTTTTGATTTCCATGTCTAATTATTATGACTTGGAATAATCTTTCACATGGTCCTCAATAGTTTGTAATTCTTTGGAGAACTGGTTATTCATCATCTGACCACTTATCTACTGAATATTTCTTCTTCTATCTTTGTGTTAACTTTTAGGAGCTGCTATTGGGCCCATAGTGCCTGGTGACCTACACTCCTTTCTTTGCTAAAGGTCCCCTCTACTCTGGACTTAGGTATGTGATCCCTCTAGGTTTAGTAATGGGAGAGCCTGGCCTCTACTGAGAAGCAAGAGAGGGAGTTGTAGATTCCCTTTTTCTCACATTTTTGTCTCATTAAATTTCAGTCCCACTACCCAGGAATAAGTTACTTAAGTTTAGTCTAGCATGTAGGATTTCCCCCAAAGAGAGGGCCATGAAAAATGTACAATATAATATGATTCAAATATTTGTTTCCTATACAGAAAAGGAATGATAAACCCAGGATACTTACAAGTATGCATTTAACAAAACAAACATAAATTTAAACATGATTTAACAATTAAATTACAGGCATTATATACTGTGCTAGAAGTCTAATAATTAGACTTCATCATTTAAAATATAATGTAGTTTGTGAGAATACTGATTAAATATTTTACATTTAGCACTAGCTATGTACTGCCCAAACAAATTCTGGTACCCATCTTTTAGTTTAAAAACAATAAAAACAAAAAACATAGCTGATCTGGGGCCAGTCTTCTTGTTGGTGACCATCTTCTCTTAAGAAGAAATTCCGTTAATACAAGGCAGATAGAGTTATTAGAACCAGGACTCTCAGATCTGTGAGACTCATGGGGTTGCCTCAAAACCTAGGCATACCTATGTCAAGGCTGATATTTGATTGCTTTGGTAAAGGGAACACAAAGCATAAAAATAGCCTAGGCCAAGATCACCTAGTTGATAATGTCCCATGTGTGGTTTACAGGGGTATAAGGAGAAAAGACACTACTTATTCCCATGCATCTCTTTTATTCCTCAAGAGAAATCTAGAAAATGAGTCTACTACTTGTCATAAAGAAGAGCTAAAGCAAAGATACCGTGAAACAAAGGGGCTTTTCAGTATTGGATTCTCAAACAGTCAGAAAAAGGTTCAAGATCTCTTACCAGAAAGAGCAACTTTGAATGCATCACAACATCTTGCAGTAAGACAGGGGAAGGGAATGGGTATTTGAATAGCACTTACTATGTGCCAGGTACTGTGCTAAGCCCTTTTTACAAAACATTATCTTATTTGATCCTCAGAACAATTCTGAGAGGTAGGTGCTATTATTATCCCCATTACATTGTTGAGAAAATTAAGGCAAAGACGTACATGATTTATCCAGGGTCCCAGCTAGTAAGTATATGAGGTTAGATTTGAACTCAAATCTTTCCAACTCCAGGCAAAGGCCTCTATCCATTGTTCCACCAGCAGCCTCATATGACAGGGGAAGTCCTATCTGGTGGAGAGACTTCCAATCGCTTCAACATCTCCAATGGCGTGAAACAAGGCTGTGTCCTCGCTCTGGTACTATTCAACCTATTTTTCACCCAAGTATTATGACATGCTATGATGGATCTAGACCTGGGCGTCTACATCAAATACCGACTGGATGGCCCACTATTCGACCTTCGCCACCTGACTGCAAAAACAAAGACAACAGAGAGACTCATCCTGGAAGCTCTCTTCGCAGATGACTGTGCTCTCATGGCCCACCAAGAAAATCATCTCCAAACCATTGCGGACAGGTTCTCTACTGCAACAAAACTGTTTGGCCTGACTATCAGCCTCAACAAAACAGAGGTGCTGTTCCAACCTGCACCAGAGAGGCCAACTAATCAGCCGTGCATTACAATCGATGGTACTCAGCTTTCTAATGTCAACACTTTCAAGTACCTGGGCAGTACCATCACCAACGACGGGTCCCTAGACCATGAGATTAATGCCAGGATCCAAAAGGCCAGCCAGGCACTCTGGCGGCTGTGCTGCAACGTCCTCCAACACAGAGGTGTAAGCACTGCGATGAAGCTCAAAGTGTATAACGCAGTGGTCCTCAGCTCGCTCCTGTACGGTTGTGAGACATGGGCATTGTACTGGAAGCACATGAAACAGCTGGAGCAATTCCACCAATGCTCTCTCTGGTCAATCATGAGGATCCGATGGCAGGACCAAATCACCAACCAGGAAGTCCTCGACAGAGCCAACTCCACCAGCATCGAAGTAATGGTCCTCAAAACAAGGCTACGGTGGTCTGGACACATCATCCACATGGACCCACAGCGAATACCAAGACAGGTATTCTATGGTGAACTGTCAGCTGGACTCAGGAAACAAGGTCGACCGAAGAAAAGATTCAAGGATCAGCTAAAGTCAAACTTGAAGTGGGCTGGCATTACACCAAAGCAACTAGAACTCGTTGCCTCTGACAGAAGCAGCTGGTGAACCCACATTAACCATGCAGCCACCACCTTTGAAGATGAACGACGTCAACGTCTTGCCACTGTGCGTGAACGCCGACACCAGGCCACAACCGCACCTCCTTTAACAACTGGTGTCCCGTGACCCATGTGCCACAAACTTTGCACCTCAGCCTTTGGACTTCAAAGTCACATGAGGGTACACCGTAGATGAAAACGCACAAGGACAATCGTCATTCTCGGACAACGATAGACTACCACTACTATATATATATATATATATATATATATATATACACATGTTTAATAACTAAATGTGTATAGATATAATTTTACTCCAAATTATATTGCTCTCATTTTTATATTGTGACATTTGTTATACAAAACTCTTCTAATTCCATGTAATCTTTTAGTCTCTTTTCAAATTAAAAAAAAACTTCCTTTGATTATTTTTTTGCTTCCTTTTTTTAGTCTTTCCCAGTTCCATACTGTCTTCTACAATAACCAAAACCAGAATCCTTAATCCACCCCCAGGTGACCAAAGATTTTGTTCCTTGAGAGGAGAAAGCTGCTTGTTATGTTTTCAGTGCCTTCCTCAGACTGACTAATATTTAGTCCCTTATGCCTTATTTTAAATAAGTTTTTATTGAAGTTCTCTTTTTTATTTTATTTTATAACATTATTTTTATTTGGTCAATTTCAAACATTATTCCTTAGATACAAAAATCATTTTCTATTCCTCCTTCCCCTCCCGCCATCCCTCCCATAACCAATGCACAATACCACTGGGTATTACATGTGTCCTTGATCTGAATCCATTTCCATGTTGTTGGTATTTGCTGTAAATCTTGAAATCTCTCAGACTTCTGAATGTTAAAAATTTCCCCATCAGGGAATTCTTAATTGGAACAAATTCCCTACTGAGAAACATTTCCCATTTTGATGTGAGAACTCGCCAGGATCAGAAATGGGAGGACCTCTACTCCAACCATACTTAAGACTGCTTTAGGGGAGAAAACTCTTTGCTAAACAAAGAAAGTACTTGGATCCATGCTTATGGTGAGGCAAGGAGTTCTTTGAGTCAGGCTTGTTTTTAGAATTGATACAATGGGATGCTAGGTGCCTAAAAGGGACAGGCAAGTTTTCTCTTGATGAGATTAGTTGACTCAGCTGTGTTTTCTCTCCTTCAGACTTACTGAGGATCTTGATCGAATTAGCAGGAATTTAGATGGGCAGTCCTTTGGAAAGCATCTACAGTGATTGGTAGATGTAGGGACATAGGGGAGGTGACATGGGAGAAAAACCCCTATATAAGAAAAAGCAGAATCTCTTGAGGAGATATCCTTTTGGAGGAATTCCTTTTGGAGGATCTCTGATGAGGACCGCTTGGGAAGAATCTCTTGAGAGAGGCTCTGGAGAAGGGAAGCTCTTGGAGGACAATCTCTAAGGAGGTCTCCCTGGAGCTCCTCTAAGGGGACTCTGTTCCTCTGGAGGCTCTGGAGAGAGGCCCATTGGAACAGTCTCTGGCTGGAAGGCTCTCTGGTGAAGTCAGCTGAGATGGAACTGGCCTGGTGTTACTAGAATCCTTGTTTAGTCAGACCTAGTGGTGAGTGTTAAAAAACTGACTGATTTCTCTCTTAAGACTCAGGTCTAGGCCATATTGGCTTGAGGCCCTTCATACTTATTCCTTTCTTGCTCTCTCTCTCTCTCTCTTTCTTTGATTACTCATTGTATTGTTAATTAAAATCTCTATAAAACCCAATTGACTTGGGTATTTGAATAATTGGGAATATTTCCCTGGCGACCACCTTATATTTGATTTAAAAACCAAGACACTGTAGTGAAACATATTTTCTGCAGTCAAATTTACTCACCCTCTCTTATATCTATCACAATTTATATCTTCCACCATTTTAACTCACTACAGTTTAAGACCTCAACCATTTTAAATCTCACATTGCACTAGGATGTTCATTTAGAGTTTACATCCCCAATCATATCCCCTCCACCCCTGCATTCAAGCAGTTGTTTTTCTTCTGTGTTTTTACTCCCACAGGTTTTCTTCTGCATATGGATAGTGTTTTTTCTCAAAGATCACTCCAGATTGTTCAGGGACATTGCACTGTGGAGAATTCCATTATATTCAATTGTACCACAGTGTATCAGTCTCTGTGTATATTGTTCTCCTGGTTCTGCTCCTTTCACTCTGCATCAGTTCCTGGAGGTTATTCCAGTTCACATGGAATTCCTCCACTTTATTATTCCTTTGACCACAATAGTATTCCATCACCAACATATACCACAATTTGTTCAGCCATCCCCTCATTTTCCAATTTTTTGCCACCACAAAGAGCATAGCTATGAATATTCTTGTACAAGTCTTTTTCCTAATTATCTTTTTGGGGTACAAGCCAAGCAGTGTTATGGCTGGGTCAAAAGGTAGACAGTCTTTTTAGTGCCCTTTGTGCATAGTTCCAAATTGTTCTCCAGAATGGTTGGATCATTTCACAACTCCACCAGCAATGAATTGAAGTCTGACTGCCACATCCCCTAAAGCAGTCATTACTTTCCTTTGCTGTCTTTAGCCAATCTGCTAGGTGTGAGGTGATACCTCAGAGTTGTTCTGATTTGTTTCTCTCTGATTATAAGAGATTTAGAACACTTTTTCATGTGCTTTTTAATACTTTTTATTTCTTTAACTTAAAATTGCCTATTCATGTCCCTTGCCCATTTATCAATTGGGGATTGGCTTGATTTTTTGTACATTTGATTTAGCTCTTTGTAAATTTGAGTAATTAGACCTTTGTTAGAGATTTTTGTTATGAAAATTGTTTCCCAATTTGTTATTTCCCTTCTGATTTTGGTTACATTGGTTTTGTTTGTACAAAGTTTTTTTTTTTTAATTTGATATAGTCAAAATGATTTATTTTACATTTTGTGACTCTTTCTAAGTCTTGCTTGGTATTAAAATCTTTCCCTTCCCAAAGGTCTGACATGTATACAATTCGGGGTTCACATAATTTACTTATTGTTTCCTTCTTTACATTCAAGTCATTCACCCATTCTGAGTTTATCTTGGAGTAAGGTGTGAGGTGTTGATCCAAACCTAATCTCTCCCACACTGTCTTCCAATGTTCCCAGCAGTTTTTATCAAATAGTGAATTTTTGTCCCAAAACAAAAATTTGGATATTTGGGCTTTTCATAGACTCTCTTGCCGAGGTAACTTACCCCTAGTCTAATTCCACTGATCTGCCTTTCTGTCTCTTAGCCAGTACCAAATTGTTTTGATGACCACTGCTTTATAGTATAGTTTGAGATCTGGTACTGCAAAGCCACCTTCCTTTGGTTTTTTTTTTTCATTATTTCCCTGGATATCCTTGATCTTTTGTTCTTCCAAATGAAACTTTGTTATGGTTTTTTCTAATTCAGTAAAAAGTTTGTTGGACATTCGATGGGTATGGCACTAAATAGATAAGTTTGGGTAGGATGTTCATTTTTATTATGTTAGCTTATACTATCCATGAGAAGTTAATGGTTTTTCCAATTGCTCAGATCTAGTTTTAGTTGTGTGGAAAGTGTTTTGTAGTTGTGTTCATATAGTTCCTGTGTTTGTCTCAGCAGATAGATTCCTACATATTTTATATTGTCTAAAGTGATTTTGAATGGAATTTCTCTTTCTAATTCCTGCTTCTGAGATGTATTAGAGATATATAGAAATGCTGATGACTGTGTGGGTTTATTTTGTATACTGCAACTTTGCTAAACATGTTGATTATTTCAACTAGCTTTTTAGTTGACTCTCTAGAATACTTTAAGTAGACTATCATATCTGCAAAGAGTGATAGCTTGGTCTCCTCATTGCCAATTTTAATACCTTCAATTTCTTTTTCTTCTCTAATTACTACTGCTAAGGTTTCTAGCATAGTGTTAAATAATAGAGGTGATCATGGGCATCCTTGTTTAACTACTGATCTTATTGGGAATGCTTCTAGTTTATTCCCATTGCATATGTTGGCTGATGGTTTAAGATATATACTTTTATTATTTTTCAGAAAGACACTTCTATTCTTATGCTTTCTAGTGTTTTCAATAGGAATGAGTGTTGTATTTTGTCAAAGGATTTTTCTGCATCTATTGAGATAATCATGTGATTTTTTTTGGTTTGCTTGTTGATATGGTCAATTATGTGGATGGTTTTCCTGATATTGAACTATCCTTGCATTCCTGGTATAAATCCCACCTGATCATAGTGAATAACCTTCGTGATGACTTGCTGGACTTATTTTGCTAGTTTCCTATTTAAGATTTTTGCCTCTATGTTCATTAAGGAGATTGATCTGTAGTTTTCTTTCTCCGTTTTTGACCTGCCTGGCTTTGGAATCAGTACCATATTTGTGTCGTAAAAGGAATTTGGTAGAACTCCCTCTGTGCTTATTATGTCAAATAGTACGTATAGTATTGGGATTAGCTGTTCTTTGAATGTTTGATAGAATTCACTTGTGAATCCATCTGGTCCTGGGGATTTTTTCTTAGAGAGTTCTTTGAATGCCTGTTCTATTTCTTTTTCTGATATGGAATTATTTAAGAATTCTATTTCTTCTTCTGTTTATCTAGGCAATTTATATTTTTGTAGATATTCATCCATATCACCTAGATTGGCATATTTATTGCCATATAATTGGGCAAAATAGTTTTTAATGATTGCCTTAATTTCCTCTTCATTGGAGGTGAGTTCTCCCTTTCCATCCTTGATAGTGTTAATTTGGTTTTCTTATTTCCTCTTTTTTATTAGATTGACTAGTATTTTTGTCTATTTTTTTAAAATACTAGCTTTTAGTCTTATTTATTAGTTTAATAGTTCTATCACTTTAGATTTCATTAATTTCTCCTTTAATTTTTAGGATCACTAGTTTGGTTTTCTTCTTGGGGTTTTTGATTTGTTCGCTTTCAAGTTTTTTGATTTGCAAGTCCAATTCATTGATCTCTGCCCTTCCTAATTTGTTAATATATGAACTCAAGGATATAAATTTTCTTCTGAGTAATGCTTTGGCTGCATCCCATGGAATTTGAAAAGATGTCTCATTATTGTCATTTTCTTCAATGAAATTATTAATTGTTTCTATGATTTGGTCTCTAACTGATTTTGGAAAATCACATTATTTAATTTCCAATTATTTTTTGATTTGGCTCTCCATGTATCCTTACTGATCATTATTTTTATTGCCTTATGATCTGAAAAGGTTTCATTTATTATTTCTGCTTTTCTGCATTTGTATGCCATGTTTTTATGACCTATTATATGGTCAATCTTTGTGAATGTATCATGTGCTGCTGAGAAGGTGTATTTCTTTTTGTCCCTATTTATTTTTCTCCATATATCTATTAACTCTAATATTTCTAAGATTTAATTCACCTCATTTACCTCTTTCTTATTTATTTTTTCATTTGATTTATCTAAATTTGATAGTGGTAGGTTCAGGTCTCACACTGGTATAGTTTTACTATCTATTTCCTCCTTTTATTCTACTAGTTTCTCCATTAGAAATTTGGATGCTATACCATTTGGTGCATACATGTTGATTAGTGATATTTCCTCATTATCTATACTCCCTTTAATCAGGATGTATTTACCTTCCCTATACCTTTTAATCAGGTGTATTTTTACTTTGGCTTTGTCTGATATCATGATTGCAAATTCTGCCTTCTTTCTGTCAGTGGAGGCCCAGTAGGTCTTACTCCAAACTTTAATTCTAACCTTGTGAGTATCTATCCACCTCAGGTGTGTTTCTTGTAGACAAAGCATGGTAGGATTCTGGATTCTAATCCACTCTCCTATTCATCTATGTTTTATGGGTGAGTTCATCGCATTCACATTCAATGTTATGATTGCCACTTGTGAACTCCCTAGGATTTTGATAATCCTCTCCTAGTTTTGTCCTTTCTTCTTTGGTATATCCCTTTAAACCAGTGGTTTACTTTTAATTAATCCCCCTATTCCCCTCCCTTAATATGCTTCCCATTCTTGCCCCTCCCTTTTTGTTCCCTTCTTGTTTTTTCAGAGTCTGTTAAGTTCTCTCCCCCCTATCCTTCCTTCCCTTTTTGTACTCTTTCCCGCTTATCCCCTTAGTTTTTCCTTCTTCCTTACCCTGTAGGATAAGATAGAAAACATCCCAATGGATCTTGATGCTCTTCTCTCTCTCAGAATTGATTTCACTGAGAGTAATGTTCAAGCATTACCTATTCGCACTCTCTTCCTCTCCCTCTTATAAGAGTTTTCTTCCCCTCCTCTTCCCATGTGTATCTTTGTGAAACAAAGATTATTCTATTTATTTTATTTCTTCAAGTATCTCTTGGTACCATCATTTATTACCCCCCACCCTTTTTATTTTTTTTTGCATATCATTTTATAGCCCTTAATGCCCCTAACTTTTCCTATGAGTGATTCTTCTAATTACTATAACAATGAATATAATTTTTGAGAGCTACAAATAACATTTTGCCCATATATTAATATATATATATATAATTGGATCTAATTGTAGCCCTTTAAAAAGAGAGTTTGAATAAAAAACAAAACAAAACATTTTTCTCCTTTTCCCTCTCTTTCATATTTACCTTTTCATATTTGTTTTGATCTTTGTGTTTGGATATCACACTTTCCACTTAGTTCTGGTCTTTACAAATACTTGAAAATCTTCTATTTTGTTGAATTCCCATAATTTCCCCTGGTATTATATAGTCAGTTTTGATGGATAGGTGATTCTTGGTTGAAGACCCAGTTCTCTTGCCTTTCTGAATATCGTGTTCCAGGCCTTGCAGTCCTTTAGTGTGGAAGCTGCCAGGTCTTGTGTGATCCTGATTGGTACTCCTTGGTATCTGAATTTCCTCTTCTTGGCTTCTTGTATAATTTTCTCCTTAGCATGAAAGCTCTGGAATTTGGGAATTACATTCCTGGGAGTTGTTTTTTGGGGATTTAGTGAAGAGGGTGTTCTATGAACCCTTTCAATGTCTATTTTCCCCCTTGTTCAAGAACACCAAGGCAGTTTTCTTGGCTGATTTCTTGTAGTATGATGTCAAGATTTCTGTTTATTTCTGGCATTTAAGGTAGACCAATAATTCTCCAATTGTCTCTCCTTCCTCTGTTGTCCTTATCTGTCACCTTGTCAGTGAGATATTTTATGTTTTCTTCTATTTTGTCAGTCTTTTGACTTTACTTTATTAATTCTTGCTGTTTTGCAAGATCATTGGTTTCCAGCTGCTCAATTCTGGTCTTTAAGGACTGGTTTTCTGCTTTAACCTTTTGGTATTTAGCTATGATTTCTTGGTTGGATTTTTTTTTAACCATTTCCCACTCCTCCTGCCAGAAGGCTTCCATCTTTTTGATGAGCTGCAATTTAAATTCTTCCAGAGCTTGTGGAAAATTTCCGGTTTTTAAAGAAAGTTTTGCCTTTGTTTGAATTTGGCCCTACATTTCTTCTGTAGCCTGGGTTTTTCCTCTGTAAAAATTTTGAGGGTCATTGTCTTTTTTTGTTTTTGTTTTTGTTTTTTTTTTTAAAGGATTTTGAGACTCCTGTGTGCAATTATCCATCACTATGGATGTTTTACCTTCCCTTTTTAGTCAGAAATCTCAGTGAGCTGGGCAGGTTCTCTGTGTATGGAGTTAAGGAGCAAGGATTTTGCCTGAGGCAAGCTCTAGAATCTCTGCAGTCCTTTTGCAGCTCTTCTCTGTGCTGCCTTCCCAGGTGTGTCCAAGGTCTGCACTCCCCTGTCCCCCTGGGTTTCTGGACTAGCTGCTTTCAGGTGTACATCTCTGGTGGTCCTAATCAGCTCCCAAGGATCCAGAAGTGCCCCTTGCTCACTTTTGAGGTGCCCCTCACTCACTCGCTGGTTGTGGCGCCTCTGGCTCTGGTTTTGTAGGTGGGATGTTGGAGAGTGGATCGGCTCACGTTTGGGTGGGAGCTTTTTCACCCTTATAGTGTGGAAATGCCCAAATCCCACATACCTTCAATGCTGTGCCCTACTGTACAGTTCCTTCATTCTTCTGAAAATGATTTTTAAGGACATTTGAGGTAGTCTATATCAGTGTGTGTGGGGGAGAGGAAGTGTCCCACATCTAGACTGCCACCAGGCTTACCTGGAAGTTCAATATTCTCTTTTTTAAAATATCATTACTATTATTTGCTCTTTCCCCCTCCAAAAAAACTATCCCAAATAACAAATAACATTTTTAAAGAGGAAAAAAATCAGCACAACTGACCAATACAATAAAAAAGCTGAATAAATATTCAACATATAATACCTGTGCCCCTACATACACCTGGAATGGATTGGTACTATTTTTTTCATATCTCTTTATTAGAGTCATGTTTGATGTTTATGTGTTGTTTTTCTTTTTTTACTTTCACCTTTGGTTTTTGGGTGTGTAGATTGTTCAAATTAAATGGTTATAATTATTGTGTATATTGTTTTCATTTGGCTCTGCTTACTTTACTCAGCATCAATTCATGGAGATATTTCTATTATTTCTTTGAATTAATTACAAAAGTTATTTCTTAAATACAGTGATACTCTATAACAACAATGGTGAATCTGTGGCACAAGTGTCAAAAATGGCAAGCAGAGCACTCTCTGTGGGCACATAGCTGCCCTTCCCCTGAGTTCATTACTAGAAAGGCAGAGGGACTTGGGAGAAGCTGCTCCCTTCCTCCTCTCCAACGTGCCTGATGGCAGTTTTTCATATCACCCACCACTCTGCCCAGCAGCCCAATGGGAGTGTTTTCTCTCTCCCCTGTGTGGGATAAGGGGGATGGTGGTGCAAGGAGCTCCTGACACTTGGTGGGGGAAGGGCATAATAGTTAGTGCGGTGGGTAAATTGGGGGTGGTGGCACTGTCTCTTAAAGGTTTGCCAACACTGCATCACTGCTCTGTAACATTCATTTACGACAATTTGTTTAGCCATTACTCAAATGATAGACAAGTACTTTGTTTCCAATTCTTTACTATCTCAAAAATAATATTATAAATATTTTTCTGGGTATGAGGTCTTCTATGTGTTTCCAGTCCAGTAATGAGTCTTGGTTCAAAGATTATAGACATCCTTTCTTGACACAATGCCAAATGACCTTCCAAAATGATTGAACCATTTTATATCTCTAATAACAATGTATCAGTATACTTAGCCACTCAGCCCTATGTATTATAGAAGATTCTAATAAAACCCTGGAAACACAATGCAACAATATAACAGATATTCATTGCATGCCTACCAGGCACAAAGAACCCTGAGTTTGACATTCAGACATAGAAATTTTCTGTAGACCAGAGTCTCTGGTCTTTACTTTCATGAAACTAATAAAAAGATAAAACACAGAAAACAATTTGATATGGCACCACAAGTGGAATATACTTGAGAGGAACAAAAGAAAACTCAATAAGGAACAAAGAAGCAAAATCATTAATGAACAAGGCGATTAAGGAAGACTTCTTGGAAGAGTTAGCAAAAGAAAAGTGTCACTTCATTATAGTTAAAACAGAGGGAGTTCCCTTATGTGGATAGAACAAATACCAACTCAGGAAGAGCTTTAGAGATTCAATGAAGAATTTAAGAATCATCAATATCTTTTTATTTACAAAGGCTATTGTCATTCTTCATGTTGATAGAATGACAAAAGATATATTGGTACTAAAAGGAAAGCATGAGACCCAGTCACACCTTTAAAATGAGAAGGCTATTATATAAAATTTTCTTCCACAGAATCTCAGTGCTAAATTAAGCTCTAGAGGTCATCTAATCCACTCTTTTTCATATTATAAGGGAGGAAACTAACTCTTTACTAAAAGGAAGAATCAGAATTGGTTAACTTTCTTAGAGTACTAACAGAGACAATATAATGAACTTTTCATTATCTGCTCATAAAGGACCCACATTAACTCATATAACCCAGAAACTGAACATTGTCCCAAAGTCCTTTATATTTGACTTGGGAATATGTTGAAGGAGGGGAAGAGGAGGTATAGGAAAGAATTCTTACATTGTGTTGTATTTAGATGGCTATTACAAAGAGTTCTTAAATTTTCTAAGTTCATTCAAATTGTTACAAAAAAACAGAGCCATCCTGGGGTGAATAATTGGCCAGAGGTAAACCAAAATATAAATAAAAATAATCACAGTTCATATGCATAAAATATGTAATCATTTGCCAGCACTTTTATAATAATCCCATGAAACATAGTAATTAAGGCAATTATAGAAGAGGAAAGTAGAGAGGTACTCTAACTTTCTCACAGTAAAGGCAGGGAGGGGATAGCCTGAAACTGGAACCAAGAGTTATAAATCCTAAGTTTAGTTCATTTTCCTGGGTAAAATTCTGCATAAAAGCAAACCATGTGCCTTTAAATAATTGAAATTTGATATTGCCATCATTTTTCTCCCATCAAAACAAAACAAAAAATGGAGAGTCTGAAGTAAAAATATCAACTTAAATATCTGACCATGGGACAGCTAGGTGGTTCAGTGGATTAAGAGCTAAGTGTAAAGATGGGAGGTTTTGGGTTCAAATTTGGCCTCAGACCCTGATTTTCTTACCCTCACCACTCTTCTGCCTTGGAACCAATACTGACTTTGGATTCTAAGAGAGAAGTAAGAGTTTAGGGGGGGAAAAAAAACCTGACTCCTTTTCTGCTACAGAATTTTCATAAACGCATAAATTGTGTCTAAAAACCCAAGAACATTTTTATCCTTTCAGTCAAAGAAACAGAGGTAGAAAACAGAATAGCCCTGAAAAAAGTCCATTGCTTCCTATAGACCAAGAAAATTAATCCAAGAGATGGGTAAATGGGAGTTCCTAGGTCAAACTTTAAAGAAAAAAATTAAACAGGAAAACTTTAATATTATATCTTTTATATTACATGGCATGACAAAGGAGCAAAGAGGCAAGAACAAGGAAGTATTGGAAAGTCCATTTAAAATAAATGAAGCAGTAATTCAAACTGACTCTCAATGTGAAAGTTTCAAGTAAAAGTTGCATTAAGTAACCCATCAGTAAAGAAAGGATGGACTTTCTTTCTTCTAACTTTTCTTTCAGATGCTAATATTTCTTCCACATTGTACAATGCCTATGCAGTATAGTGTGACTATTCTAAATTGCTATGTTGCTAGAGGGAAAGTGGAAAAGGAACACTGATATTCATAAGACTTTTGGAGTAGTCAACCATATGCTGATACAGTCCTGGTCCTCTTGTTTATGGACCTTTCTACTGAACAAGAAGGAAAAAAGGAAAGAGAAAGAAGAGGAAAATGATTTCTAGAAAGTCTTTCAATATAGAACTTATTTGTTGGTCTCCATGCCCTCCCCCTTTCCTGGGAAGCTGATAAATTTATTTTTTCTGATATTGACTGTATATCCTGAGAGTAGAAAATGGCATTTTCCTTAGTATAGGGAACTCAACCAAGAAACTTCCTCTTCCAATGCAGTTTGCCATCTTAACACACCATATTATTAATACCATTTTCTTAATCAAGAACAATGAAGAGGTTCAGGGATTGGCCCAGAATTACCCACTCAGCATGCAATTAAAAGCATATTATCTACCTATCCCTTTGGGCAGCATTCCATATGATTAATGGTCTGAGGAAGCTGTGGCAGGTATGACGTGAAAGGCAGCCTTCCATGTGTATGCAATGAAGGATTCACCACAGGCTTAGGGGATTAGTTGAAGTTAAGTAAAGTTTAGGAGAAGAGAGAAAGAATATGGTACAATAATAATTTCATGAACAGAAAAAAAATTTTTTTAAGTGTTTCCTGTAGGTGGAATTGTGTTCTAGGTACTGAAAAAGATGCAAAGTTTACATATAATCAAATTTCTGTCTTCAAGAAGCTTGCAGTATATGTGGACTATCATCCAGGCACAGCAAAGAAATATGAATCATCTGAACATCGTTAGAATACATATCATCCTCCAACTTCTATCACTTAATGAGCAACCTGCCCATATAAGCAGGTCTCTACAGACAACTCTCTTTTTTCCCTTTCTCTCCTCACTGGAATGTAGTTGTTGTTGTTGTTGTTGTTGTTGTTGTTGTTTTTCTCAATGGGCCTTCAAAAGTTTATTCTTGCACACTTCCCATAATGAGATGTCTACTTTTATAGAATTTAATCCTTGGGATTGCCCCAGTATTTTCTCCAAATCCTTTGAAATGTGTTCTTCCAAATCAGGAATGCATGTTAATCTCAGCCACACTTTTTTTTTCTTTGTCACAAACTTTAGGATATAGTTGTCTCTCCCTCTCTGCCCTGAGGTAACTCTACTCCAACAATTAGTTTTACTTTTTGATTAGAAACCAATCCAATATTTTTGCCAAGAAAACTGTCAAAATAGAGTCATGAAGACTCAGATATGACTGAAACAACTGAACAACAATAACAAAGATCCAAAACAATATTTCCCCTTATTAGTGCCTCGTTATTTTGAAAGAGGTGTGAAGATGGGATTAACTTTCCTCTTCCTACTTTTAGATTTAATCATCAGAAATGTATACACCCCCACTTTACCCTTAAATGGGGGGAGGTCCTCAACCCATGCAGTAAAGTGGGTGACAACTCAGAAACAACTGACCGCCCCTGGGCAGTCCTAAGAAAATGTTTAAATTACAATTGGTCCACATAAAGTGGAAGGAAGGCACAGGAAGTGAGGCAAAGAAGGGTCTTTAAAAGTAGTTGCAACTTCCTATGAGGGGAAGTTTTTGCAAGAAGTTTTGCAGAGTTGGGATTGGGACTCTTTTGGAGGATCTTAAGGCTGGTGGAGGATCTTCTCTTTGGAGTACCATGTGGGTGAGTGAAAAAGGCTGACTCCTTTTCTGGCTCCTGAAGGGACTAGCTTCTGGAAAGGCCCCCTGTCTTGGAGGAGGCCTCGTGGCTGGAACTCTTGCTTTATTCACCACCGGCCCCTCAAACCCATGGTCATTCTATAGAGTATTAATGAGCCCTGCCTGGCTTGAACCACGCTGGAGTAATTATCTAGTGTGATAGAATAGATAACTTCTCTACCCTCTTTCTCATTTCTCTACCTTACTCTTTCCCTCTATTTTGCAAACAAATACTGCTAAAAAGTCATTTGACTTGAGATACATTAATTTCAGTGACCACACTCATATATTTAGTCCAGTCTTGATTTTTTAACCCTTACAGAGGAAAGAATCATTAAGGCAACTTGAGAAATTATTAGGTTCCCTGTTTTACAGATTGAGAATTCTAGCAGTGGTTCAACTGATTGACATTTCCCATCAATGCAATATCATTTCTCTCTGAATTTACATTATGTTTCCCAATCTCAATTTATTTCCTCTTCTTGTCCAAGGAGTATCTAGTTTACTCCCATTTTTATCTTCATTCTTGATTGATCTTTACACAAATATTCTGGACATGCTCTCTTTTGTTCTCATTCCCATATTTCCTTATATAAGTATATAATTATTTAATCTATAATGCTCCACAGTGTATCCCTCTTTCCCTTTTATCTCTCTTATTTCTAACAAGTTTTACACAAACAGAATCATTTTTTAAATCATGGGTATCATTCCACCAATTTTCATGATTCCTACTAGAGCTAATTTTCCTACTTTTATTAAGACCTCTAGCTCATGTAGGGGCAGTTTAGGTGGCTCAGTGGATAGAGCACCCAACCTGGAGTCAGGAAAAATCATCTTCTTAAATTCAAATCTGAGATCAAACATTTAATAGCTGTGTCACCTTAGGCAAGTTGCTTAACCCTGTTGTCCTCAATTTCTTCATCTGTAAAATGAGTTGGAGAAGGAAATGGAAAAGCACTATAGCATCTTTGCCAAGAGAACTCTAAATGGGGTCATGAAGAGTCAGACATGACTGAAACAATGAAACAACTAGCTCATCTTGCTTATTAACTATATTTTGTACTTTTTGTGCATAGACATTGGAGATCTCCTGGGATGCTACCAGCTCCTTTGTTTTGTGTAGTCCTTGGATGGTTCAACTGATAGTCTCCTTCCTACATACAAAATACTATCTATTTTGTCTAGGTTAGTTAATTGAGATGTAATCCCTCACAACAAAGATTGTTTGAGAGAGAGAGAGAGAGAGAGAGAGAGAGAGAGAGAGAGAGAGAGAGAGAGAGAGAGAGAGAGAGATCTCTAAGTTGGTATCAGTCCTGGGAGAGGATAACCCAAAACAAAGGTAATTCAGGTTTTTTGTCTGGTTCATTATGCCTGTACTACAGATTCTCCAAGAAAAATTCTCTTTAAAAAAAAATTCCTCACCATCTGTCTTAGAATTAATACTGTGTATTGGTTTGAAGGCAGAAGAGCTATAAGAGCTAGGCAAGGGGGGTTAACTGACTTGCCCAGGGTCACACAGCATGGGAGTGTCTGAAGCCAGATTTGAACCTAGGGCATCCTGTTTCTAAGCTTGACTCTCAATCCACTGAGCTACCTATTTACCCCCTCCAAGAAAACCCCTTAAAGAAATTATATATGATTTAAGCCTAGGAGCTTCTCCAAAAGGGATTAATAGACTCACTTTTAGAAAAGTTGCTTACTGCAAAAGTAGAAGCTGTATGATACAGTACTGATAATTATTTTCTCTACTATCCAAGAAATATTTAAAATATAAAAGAAATAAAAATTCACATTAACACATGCTAAAAACATGGAACACTTTGTGGAACTACTACTCACTTATTGTATATTCACCTTTGCACCAAGTTTCCTATGCAACTGGCACGGAGTTTATGTACCCTGTTGTAATCCCTGGTTACAATCTTTAGCTCATTTTTTACCATGGAGGAATAGTTCAGTCACTTTTCTCAGAGACTCCAGTCAGGAAAGTGTCTACCAAACAGGAGCGACAAAACAATAGTTTATATAACAGAGAGACTTAAGAAGTTGTAGAAAGAGTTGTTTTTTTCCCTCTAGGATTGCCTTCACTTTGGGTTCTCCTATCTGAGATGACTTTAGAGGCAATGATTGTTCTAGATATTTCCTTTTTCTTCCCAGCTAAGTCCTCCCCCTGACCCTCAAAGGAATGCTAGAAATGCCACGCTTAGTCCAACCTCTGGATTACAGATGCTCAGAATTTTTCCCCCATATTCTTGAGAAAGCTTTTTTTTCTACTATAAAAATTGCTGTTCTCTCATATAAGGACTTTGATTAATTCAAGAAAGTGTAGAGGCCCTGTTCACACTCCAATCCAATCCAATCAGCATTTGCTGTTGTTGTTCAATTGCTTTCAATCTTGCCTGAGTCTCTGTGACTCCATTTGAGGTTTTTCATGGTAAAGATATTAGACCCTTGTTGGCAAGGTGTACACATACACAGCCAACAGTCAGGGAGCTGCCTCATTCTCCCTCTTCCCAGTGCCCAAATACATTTTTCATGCCCCATCCCTCTGCCTAGCCACCCAAAGCAAGCACTTTCTCCTTCAACTCTCTCTAGTAATCCTGGGTTCACAGACAGCTTGAATTTGCCCGATGGATTGGCTTGCCATTTACTTCTCTAAATGGAGTTGGGAGTGTTATGATTTACTTTTAAAATATTCTCATTTAAGTTGAGGCACTGGAGCCAAAATGGAGTGGCTTCAACTTTATCTTACACTAGCAAGCTGAGGCACAGAGTTTAATCATTTGTTCACAGAATCCTCCAGATGATTTCTCATAGAGACGGCATATCCAATGAACACACCAATTATATTCACCTGTCAGTTAGTACATAGTAACTCTTAACCTCCCAGGATCATGAGATTACCACCAGGGCAAGAAAGGTTCATGAGTATTTGTTCACCTATACTTAGGGAAAGATACAAAGTAGAAGAGGCAGCCAGGAATTTGTTATATTGTCCTAAGTTAATTACCCTTATTGAATTGTCTGTGTCCTGGCCAAAAGGCAGCCTACAGAGACCAGAAACTATCTCTCCTAACTCCTTGTAGCCTACAGAATGGGATGCCCTTTTTGGCTCATACACCAATTTTCTTTGACATAGCCCCACTTCCTGACTCCATCACAGGGACCAAGAAACCAAACACTGATTACTCATGTTTTTTAGTAAGAGGACAGAACATTTGTGATCCATCAGAAGGAACCAGGATATAGGCCCATTCCCATGCATCCCGATACATACAGAAGCAATTTCTCCCTCCCTATTCCTCACCTAAAGCTCTTTTGATTAGTTTTATAATACTACAAGTCAATATGATCTTTTCTTTAAAACAACAACAACAACAAAAGCCTCCTTACCTTCTGTTTTAGAATTGATAGAAGTATCTGAGGCCAGATTTGAAACTAGCTCCTCTTGGGTGAATTCAGGCCTGGAGTTCTACACCCTGTGCTAATTAGCTCCTGTAGACCACACACACACACACACACACACACACACACACACACACACACACACAAACACACACATATATATATATATAATATGCATGTGTATTGTATATATATATTTTAATTGAAATTTTTTTATTTAATTAATTTAAACTATTTTTCCATGGTTATAGAGCCAATATATTATTACTAGTTTTTATTTATTATGCTCCATATTTGAGCCAAGAGTAAGGAATTTCTCTATTTTAAGAAATGATTCAGGAATAGAAATCCTATTCTCAAATATTTTCTTCTTAACCATCAGTTCACTTCTCAGTTCTGTTTTCATGACTTATGTCCCTTATCTTCTCTGGAAAACAGTGATGAAAACATCAACTACACCATTAAAATCTTGAGTTTCTTGCCCAAGATTTTCTAATTTTGGCAATACTTCCTAGGATGGTTCTTGTCACTTCACCAGCACTCAAAGGAGCAGGCAGAAATGAATACCAGTGTCCTGTGAAGGTTTCTGTCCTGTCCTGGATGCATGGTTTGGAAAGAAAACAAATTTCTATATTTTGGTGACAAAATAGCTGTCTTGGTACCCTTTAACATGAAGTATATAACTGCAATACTCTTTCCCTGCTCCTAACCTTAAAGGTGTGATGTCTTCCCTTACCCTCTCTGGTTTTCCAAATCAGTATTTCCTAATGAACAATAGTACATTCCAAATTTTCAATACTTCCAAATACACACACTTTATAAACCCTGTAAACTTGAAATTTCTCCTCTAATACTATGTGTTCCATTTCAGTTCCATTATTCTCCCCAGCTCCAAATCCCAAATCTTTTTTCAATGTATCTTGGAGGGTACATTTACACCTATATGAAATTTAACTACTTAACCAATCTTTAGCAAAATGTGGGTAAGAAAACAAGTCTAAATCCTACTTAAGATTTTAAAACAATAGAATCTCAGAACAGAAGTCTTCTAGTCTAGCCCATTCATACATTCAATAAGCATGTCAAGCACTTAATATTTACATTGTATTATGTATTGAAGACATTAATATAAACACATTTCAAGTGGACAACTACTCTTTTCTTTCTTTTTTTTTTTAAACCCTTACCTTCCGTCTTGGAGTCAATACTGTGTATTGGCTCCAAGGCAGAAGAGTGGTAAGGGCTAGGCAATGGGGGTCAAGTGACTTGCCCAGGGTCACACAACTAGGAAGTGTGTGAGGTCAGATTTGAACCTAGGACCTCCCATCTCTAGGGCTGACTCTCAATCCACTGAGCTACCCAGCTGCCCCCCAACTACTCTTTTCTTGAAGATATCTAATAATAAGGAACCCATTACTCTATTACACTTTGGGGAAGATCTAAAAGGTAGGAAGTTATTCCTTCCATCATATTTTAATCTGCCTCTTTGTAACTTCTACTCTCTGCTCCTGATTGTGCTGTTTAGGACCAAAGGGGGGGGGAGAGTACTTTTTTATCCACATGCTATTGGTAGAATCAAAGAAATTATTGAGTTAATTCAAACAAAAAATTATCTTAACTTTGAATTTGGCTTTATTGCTATCATACAGCATGACTCTAGTTATATACTTCTTTTTCTAGGTACTGATTTTTTGACTTGGTTAGTGCATAGCAGGCACTCAATAAATATTTATTGATTGATTGAATTAACTGTGTTTAGGGCTGCCAGATGCCTTTGGTCAGGAATCTCGCTGCAAATCCACTAAAAATATTTATATTCTTTCTTGGCTTTCCTGGTTCATATGCAGCAAAGTAGTAAAGAGTCAGCCAAATGATCTGAACTGCAATAGACAAAACAATAACTTTGATCTTACACATACAGCTTCAGTGGACTTCTTAGAACTGTGGTTACATCTTAGAAGTGTGGCTGAATTTTATGGGGCAGAAATATTTCTTCTCCTTCAGTTTTCTACAGCTTGTCCTTACAAAAGTATAATAGATATAGTCCTGGACTTGGAACAAGGAAACCTGAGACTGTCTAGCCTCAGTCACTAGCTTAATAATAATCATGGACAAATCATTTGGCCTCTCAGAACCTTAGTTTACTCATGTGTAAGAAGGAGCGTTTGTATTGTTAATTATTTTAGGAGAATATTGCAGGGGGGAAAGCAATTTTTGTACCTCAAAGAACTTTATGCACTTGAATTTTTTTTCATGAATTATCTTTACTGACATGGGAACTAGTAGGTCCCAAGAAAATTAGATTTTTAATTCCTACTCCATTTAGTTAGTCAATCAGTGAGTTAAAAATAACAACAGTTATATGCAAAGGATTATTATTGCTAGAAGCTGAAAATCATACAAAGATAAATGAAATATGAATGAGATTCCATTCAAGTGGACACTTAGAATTGGGTCTGCTTCTTTCAAAGCATGATTGATTTTGGTTTCTTATCCCTCATGCTCTGCTCATTTCAGAAAAGGCAAAAAAAAATCCTCTGAATGCTTCCTATCAACTAATAAACAAGCATGAGCCTTTACATTAAGCAGCATATTCTATCTTCCAGGCACAGTTGGTCATTTAGGCTTTTTTTTTTTTTTTGCTTAAAACTTGTGCCTGTTTAAACCTCATTTACCTTATGGAAGATTAGATTCCTAAATATTCTCCTCTTTAAAATGACATCTACCAATTTTTGTGTGATTCCCACTATGGCCCTTTGGCACTTGAACTCTTTCTCTTTGCATGTTTGTTAATTGAGGCTTTTTTCTCACTGTGTTTAGGACTCTGAGACCAGTCTGCCTGTAAGGCCCCTCCTTTAATGCCATGGTTCTCTGAGGCTGTTCAACATTGGGTTCTGCTTGGGACCTCTCTTCTGTTGCCTAGGGCCTTCCAAGGCTTCTTTGACTGTGGGACTAACTTTATTTTCACTCTGCTTTATTATGCCTTGTCTCTGCTCAAGGCTTCCAGGGTTCTGTGAGTATCTGGTTTTGGTTTGTGTGTGTGTGTGTGTGTGTGTGTGTGTGTGTGTGTGTGTGTGTGTGTATACATGCAATATTGAATATTGGACTGGATAGAGAAATTAATAGCTGATCCTCTTGAGGTTTTTTTTTTTATCTTGTGCATTTTTAGAACTATGGGTGAAAGATCTGGGTTCCTCTAGGTCTTACCATATTATTATCTACTTGAAAACGTTTTAAGAGAAATAGGGTCTATATAGTTCTGAGTTTTTATGTGTACATCATTAATATATCATCAATATATATCTCTTAAAATATTTGAAAGTTTCATTGAGATCTTAAGTCAAAATTTCGAATTTCAAATAATAGAACTTAAAACCCCCAAATGGTAATATGGGACCAATGAAATGATTTGCAAACCTAGTCAATGTCATTTTTTTTTCATTTTGTTTCACGTTTTACTACTTCACTATTCCACCCAGTTCCTCTCTCATTCAGTAGTGTATGGAAAACATTCTAGAAATCTGTAAAAGAAGGTTAGTAATTCTAGCTCTATCAAACAGAATAGTATTGAAGAAAGGCCTCAGTAATTGTACTAGGGAAAGCCCTCAGTTCTAAGACTGCCACATGAATATGTATCATCAAATATCATCATCATTATTGTTTTCACTATCTAACTTAAGGCATCATCTTTACCCCAGGAAGCCCTTATTGTAGGAAATTCACATTGACAACTTGGTTGAAAGTCCATTTCTATGGCAAGGAAACTAAAATATTAGACTACAACAATACTGCCAAGGAGCCTCAACTTCTGATCTAACTGAAAAGTTTGCTGTGTGGAAAGTATTGTAACACAAAAGTGTTAGCATACTTAAATATATAGTAGGAGGCTTAGGGAATATAAATATATATGTATGAACATACATATATATTTGTATAAACAGTTAGAATTCAAAATGAAAGAAAAGAGATTAGATGAGGGATTGGCAAGAGCCTTTGTTGGTCAGTCACTTCCCACCAATGATCAAAGTAATAGCAGCATTTAAAAAAAATTACTTATTTCTTTATTAAATATTTTTCCTTGGTTACATGATTCATGTTTTCTCCTTCCCTTCTTCCCTCCCCTTTCCTAGCACTGGTTTTATACAGATGTTATCACTTGATACCTATTTCCATATTATTCATTTTTAATAGTCTTTTAAAACCCAAATCCCAAATTCTATGCCTATATAAACAAGTGATAAATCATATGTTTTTCTTCTCATTTCTACTCCCACAGTTCTTAATAGCAGCATTTCTTGAACTGGTGTTCCCACACCTTAAAGGAGAGAGACACTAGATGAACAGCTAATGTTCCAAAAAAAATCATCTTTAGAGACTGGCAAAGATGACAAAGATGGTAGGTGTTTTATGAAGAAACTACTTTCCTCTGTACCAAATATACCTCACCTTCCTTTCCTCCTTTGCTATAAATCCCATGCCACAGATGGCCCTTTAATTTTTTAGATTTGAAAGGAGCTTAATTAAGTCCTAAGCTCATCAACATGATTTTATTACATGGATCTTTATTCCCCCCCCCAACTGAATACAATTCTACAAAGACCACTTAATTTTCTCTTTACAAAATAAAATCATAAAATGGCATAATTTTGCTTTTTTTCTCTCTTTCCCTACCCCTAGGCTCCAGAGAGATAAAATGAAGATCACTTTATGAAATATTCCTATGTCTCCTTGATTTTCTCATTCACTACCAGACAAATTAATAATAGACCCAGTATAATTCACAGAGAAAGAAAAAAAAAACACTCTGCTCTTCAAAGAAAAGGACATGAAGTTGATTTTGGAGTGAAAATTTAATAGATTTCTGGCATCCTGAAGAAAGAGATGTCTGAAACCCTATGAAAAACTATGTACATAAGAAGATAGACTTATATAACTCCTGCTGTACAGCCATTCACTGTTCTTCATGAGAGTCAGTCAGTTTCTTAATTCCATATTCAACATGTAGGGCACAAAAAAGGTTTTACATGAATTATTTATGGATTGATTTATTTGTTCATAAATGGAAAGAAAACTTAGCTAATAATAAAATCTGTATGTATTGAATAATCATGACTAATTAGTTCAATTAGGATTGAACTCATTTTTTTTTGTTAGTAGGTGTGCTATGAATGGCCATGACAAAGCCTTCTGGAAGGTCCAGGGTGGAGAGGGAAAGAACGTGCTCTCTCCATACTAGAGGAATAGTCCATGAATGTTTTGAAGGTGTATTCCCCATAGAACTAGAATGGCAAATTCCAATTCTAAAACAATCATAAACCCAAGTCAGTAAGTCAGAAATTCAAAGCTGTGGCATTATCATGCTATACAGGGAAGCCTGCTATAGATGTATATAAAGGTAGGAGGATTTGCATGCATTCTACCATGAAAAGGGAGGCAGGTGTAAAGGGAGGTTTCCCCTCTCTCTTTAAATTCACAGGGTACAATATTTCACTTTACACAACTAGACTAGGTAAATCAAGTTATAGGATAATAACCTGATTCTTTCCCTACTCTTTCTAGTCCAGGAGAACATACACAGACATATACACACACATAAAATCAAATGTGCCACACAGACCCACATAATAATGATGATAGTTTAACTGTGTTGTATCTGTTCCTGTGGTTTCATCACTATGAGTACTCTTTCAGCCAATGAGAACTGTGGACTATTGTCCATATGTGCATTAGAAGATGATTTTCATGAGTTATCCAAACAATCACTATCCCACCTCTACCCTGTCAGGGGCCAAATTCTGACCTAGTTCTGCTAGTCTCAGATGATAAAGCAACAGTCTTTAATCAGGCCTGTTTCTGAAGATTTTTAAGCTTGGTAGAGCTTGTAAAGTTTATGTTCTATCACTTTAGCACCCAAGAATCCAAGGTAGCATCTATGTCACAGACTTTTTGAATTACATGAATAAATGTGAATTGTTATTGTTTTATAGAGCTTGAAAGATGGCATTGTACTTCTGAGAAGACCTCTATGAGCTGATGCAGGCAGATGGTGCAGTGTATAGTACAAGTCAGGATCTCCTGAATTCTAATCTGCTTTCACACACTTGTTAGTCATGTGATCCTGTTTGCCTCAATCTCATCAACTGTAAAATGGGGATAATAACAGCACCTACCTCTCAAGGTTTTTTTGTGAGAATCAGGTTAGATAATATTTGTAAAATTCTTAGCACAGTGCCGAGCATATAGAAAGTGCTATATAAGTATTTAGTTCCTTTTCCTTCCTTTGATGCAGAGTCAGGGGTGTTCTGGAAGCAGATCTAAGCAGCTTCAAATTTTTGGTGTGAGCATTTATACCTTAGAACTTGAAAACTGCTACAAATTGTTTTGATTATTCTCTTGACTTTAGAAGGTGTTAATAATTCTGCTTAAACTTAAAAGTGGATGTATGCAGACATTTCTTTCTCCAAAAAAACTAGTTGTTAAACATTTACCATCACATTCTCATTTTGTTCTATAAATATTGCTTGGACTCAGAGAGTACAGTAGAAGGCTCAGAGAATGAAATCATCACCAGATTTACAGTCTGGTGACTATAGACTAATAATAACAATCATAATATTTAAAATCATAATAAGCATTAAAATAGCACTTGAAGTTATGCAAAGTATTTTACATCCATTGTTGAGCTTCATAGTATCTATGGGCAGAGTGAAGTGAATAAAATTCAGGATAAAATTTTATATTGAAACAACATATAGAGAAAAACAACTTTAAAAGACTTAAGAATTCTGATGAACACAATGAAAAGGCATAATTAGTTTATAAGGAATTATCAGTGACATCAAAGAAATTGTGTTGAGAATATTTTTTGGACTCAGAAGACCACCAGGCACCAAGCAAACCAAAAAGAGACCACTGAATAAAGTAAGATTATAAATATAGTTATGTATATTATAAATAAATATGCATTATTTGTATTTTATGCTAAATTAGTTTGTATGTTAACAAAGAATTATTTTTATTTTTATTTTTATTTTTAAAATATTTCCAATTTTTTTGCACTAAGTATCTCATTCAGGTTTTAGGACAACTCTGTAAGGTAGTTCCCATAGGTATTATTTCCCTCATTTCACTGATGATGAAACTAAGGCTACACAAGTGAAATCATTTGCCATTGTGCCAGAAGCAGGATTCAAATATAAGTTCCCATGATTCCAAGTACAATCTGATATCAATTATTCCATACTATTTCCCTGTAGAGACACAAAATGCAGACTAGTAGAAATGATCCAACACTAGACTTGAAGTTAGGAAGATATTGATTCTAATATCCCCAGATACTTAATAGTTGTGAAATCCTGGGTAAGCAACTGAGGCTCTGAGACTTAGTTTCCTAACTTGTAAAATGAGCATCAACATAATGAAAAATATCTATCTCACAGAGTTGCTATTAGGGTTGTAAGATGATGTGAATAAAGCATTTTAATACTTGTCTTGATATCCACAGTCACAGCACAGTGTTTTACTTACAGCAAATGATTAATTAATGCTTGTTGAATTTCAAGCTTTAAAGAGATATACAAAAATAGTTATTATTGGCACTAATAACTATATTATATACATGTACTAATAAAAAATAAGAAAGAGACAGCCAGCCATTTAAAAGCCATCTTTCAAGGAGGCAACTAATCTGCATAACTCTGTACTAGCTGCCAGGCCTTAGTTAAATTATTCTGTCTTCTCTCCCTATGTTTTTCTATTTCCTCCTAGAGTTATTGTGGCTTTGAGCTTTGTAAATAAATGAAACTACATTTGTGCAGCTGTTTGATCTAGACAACCTGTTAGCCTGGGCAGTTTGATTCAATCACCTTTTCAAACTATATCCTCAAGGAATAAATGCTAGGAGAGCAGTTTATGTAATGAGAGGTGTTCAAGTTGCTACCAGTGTTTGAGATTTCTAATCAACCAAAATCTGTTCCTCTATAATATATTGTGACCTTCCAGGTTGACAAATCTGGATAATTATTGACTTCTGTAGAAGTTAGTGTTTGCAGATTATTTTTAGGACATTCAAAATAATAGTCTGACAACACTGTGAACAACAAGGATGCGAAGTCATTATAAAGCAAACACACCGAATTTCTGGTACTTTCAATTGCAGCAGGCAAACACCAAAGAGAAAGGTTTAAATCAAGGCTAAAGGTGATTGGACTGAAATGGCTGAGCTCTTTCATTACTATAGAGACACAACCTTCAGTCCCTTCTAAGGACCACTTCTTCTCAAAACTCCAAGCATTTATCGGCTCTTCCATTCACTTGACACTTACCATTTACTGCCTATAGGGCATTGTCTACATTTTTCTATGTTAATTTCCATTTCTCTATATGGATCATGTACACTTCAAAGACAGGAGCCATATTCTTAAGTCTCCTACCATTCCCAGTCCAGTGCATAACAAAATGGTGCTGCCCGATAAAAGTCTGATGATGACTGCAATAACTGATACAAATAATGCTTCAGTGCTTCAAGGTTTTACAAAGTGTTTTGCATACCATACCTCTCTTAGTCACTGGCTCCTCACTGGAAATTATGAATTTTACTAAAGTGTAGAAAAGTTCAATCTGTTTAGTCAATGAATCAGAAGCATTTATTAAAATTTTACTATATGCTAAGTGCTGGAGATATAAATGCAATCAATAAAATAATTTGAGCTTGCATTCTTATAGAAGAAATAAGTAGGGAAATAGAGGCAGAGAGACAGAGACATAACAACAGGAAAGATATGGGTATATATGCATATGCAGATTTATATAAATGTGTGTGGTGCATAAATACATATATTTGTATACACGCAAATTTTTTGAAGTAAAATGACACATCACCTTGACTACTTCAGCATATTTTACCCTGAGGAGAATAAAGGAAAGAACATGCTAAGCCTATATTCATTTCTCTTGGGTAATCACTTCTTTCAGGTGACATAATTGATGCATAAATACTAATTTTTTCCATGCTTCAAATGATTTCTGATATTATTCACGTGGCTACTTCCTCCAATGAACCAACACATCCACATCTGTGTCATTCTTGTCCAAGTTCTCCAGAAATTCTTCATGGAATATTTATTCAACACACATGAAAGTTTCAATCAGTGTTTTAGAACAGTGTAGCAATGAATATATTCCTTTAATTTTTCTATTTATGTCAAATCTTATTAATGTTGTCAACATCTCCTATCTCTCTTCTCTCTCTTCATAGCTCTACTCTCCCAATCCAATCTTTCATCACTTATGGCTCAGACAATTACAAAACTCTCATAATTGGTTTTATCTATCACTTATGGAAGATTTTGTTTAATTGACCCTCCCAAAAGGAAATAATACTCCTTTCCACAATGCACCTCACATACAATACTCGAAGTGAATATTCCTAATGTCAATGTCTAACCATGTCATTACTCTGCATAACAAGCTCTAGCATCTCCTTAAAGCCTCTGACATCAAGTGGAAATTCCTCTCTTTGGCCCTTTACAATCTGCATTCAATCTACCTTCTCAGCCTAATTGTATATTATTCCCCTTCTTGCTCTTTATGACTTGGGCAACCTAGTCTTTTTTTAAAAACCCTTATGTTCTGCCATAGAATCAATACTATGTATTGGTTCCAAGCAGAAGAGTGGTAAGGAGTAGGTAATGGGGGTTAAGTAACTTGCCCAGAGTCACACAATTAGGTGTCTGAAGCCATATTTGAACCTAGAACCTCCCATCTCTAGGCCTTGCTTTCAATCCACTGAGCTATCCAAACACCCCTAGGCAACCTAGTATTGCTATTTCTCACTCCTGAACTCTAATTTCCTACCTCTGTGCTTTAATACTGGCTGTAGTCTACATGTACTCTCCTCACTTTCTCCTCTCAGAATTCCTAATTTCTTTAAAAACTCAAATGAAGTGCTACTTTATACAAGAAGCTGTTTATTTTTAATCTCCTAACCCACCCAAATGTTATTAACTTTCCTCCCAAAACTTTGGAGTTCAGTCATTCAATCATATCTAATTCTTCAAGACCTCATGGACCATAGCACAACAGTACCTTCTATCCTCCATTACCTCTTAAAGACTATACAAGCTCATGTTCATTGCTTCCATGACACTATCCATCTTATCTTCTGCTGTTCCCTTTCCCTATTGCCTTAAATCTTTCCTAGAATCAGTTTTTCATTGAGTTCTGTCTTCTCATTATGTACCCATCTTCAATATTTGACTTTCCAGTCTGAAATAATTTCTTTAAATATTGACTTATTGGATCTCCTTACTATGTAAGAGATTTTCAAAAGTCTTTGTCAGAATAACAGTAGAAAAATGTCAATCCTGTAGCACTTAACTTTCCTTATTGTCCAATTCTGACAGCTATACATTGCTAGTAGAAAAGTCATAGCCTTAAGTATAGAGATGACCATTTTCAATAATATAACTGCTTTTTAGTATGCTGTCCAGATTTATCATAGCTTTCTAACAAATACGAGTCTTTTAAATTCATGGCTGCAATTGCCTGCAGTGATTTTTGAACCCAAAAATTGTAATAGAGTGATAATCTTGTAATAGAGAGATATTTGTGATTGTGACTATTGATCAATACTAGATGACTAATGCATCAAGATTTTACCCATCCTCCTCCCTAAATGTCTTCCATTTCCTCCCCTCTTCTGAAGGTTTTAGCTTCCACTCCCCCTTTCCCTTCAGTTTCACTCAAGGTAAAATATGAGATTTAGAGAAGATACTTTTTCTCTTAATTTCTCAAATAAGGAGGTTTATTTGGGAAGACAGGACAAGGATAGAGGATGAGGTAAGAGGAATGGGGTTTTCCCTAGTCTATACAAGGAGCCTTGGTTTTGATGATATTGGGGAAATGGCAGTTCTGTCACAACTGTGACACAGAATCTGCCAGGGAGGTATGAGGACAATTAGTTTTCTTTTCTTCTAACCAGCTAGGTAACCTCTGTCAGTCTTAGTTCACCAGCCTCTCCCCCAGTTCCAGAACCAAAAGGGATTCAGTTCAGAAGCTTCTCAGCCCAGTTCAGCCTGGCTTGACTCCAACTCTCTTTCCCTGGAACATTCCAAATAGAATGTTCCTTTTGATTGACAGCTCTTCTGTCCTCAATTTTCTGTCTTACATGCATGTAAATTCTCTCTTGCATGCATGCCTATTCTTTCTTTTACAGAGTATAAAATCTGACATATCTTCCATTTCTTCACTCTCTCTATTCCTGATAGTGATGGTTGATAAATGATAAATTCCCAAGATCATAATTTTTGTTGTTGTTAAGCTTCAAGCAAGCTTTTATATTGTCTTCTTTCACCTTCATCATGTGGCTTTATAATTCTTCACTTTCTGTCATAAGAGGGATATTATTTGAATATCTGAGATTGCTGACATTTTCCCCAGAAACCTCAATTCTGACTTGGGATTCATCCACTCTCATGTTTCACATAAGGTACTCTGCATATAAGTTGAATATATAAGAAGTAATATACAGCTTTATCATACTCCTTTTCCAATCTTATACCAATTATTTGTTCCATGTTCAGGTCTAACTCTTGCTTCTTGGTAGACATGCAAATTCCTCAGGAGTGAAGTAGGATGATCCGGTATATCTCTTTAAGGACTTGCCAACTTTTTTGTGACCCATATAGCCAAAAGGTTTAGTTTAGTCAATGAAATAGAAGTAAATTTTTTTTTCTGGAATTCCTTTGCTTTTTGTCATCCAGTGACAAATTTGGCAATTTGGTTTCTAGTTCCTTTACCTTAGAAAAAAAAGCCTGTTTTTAATACTAAATTTTTATATTTTTTTTTAATACTAAATTTTTTTTTAATACTAAATTTTTGTTCACATATTGCTGAAGCCTAGCTTGTTGAATCTTAAGCATAGTCTTGATGGTATGTGAAATGAGTGCAAATGTTCAGTAATTTGAACATTCTTTGTCACTACCACTCTAAAGGTTTGGGATTAACCTGATCTTTTCCAATCTGGTAGCTATCAATGAGTTTTCTAAATTAGCTGGCATATTGAGTATAGCATTTAGATCTTTCTTGTATAATTCTGTGTATTCTGCCCTTTTGTTTCTTCTGTTTTTGTTAAGACCCTACCATTTTTATCTTTTATCATATCTATTCTTGCATGAAACATTCCCTTGATATCTCTGATTTTCTTCAACAGATCTCTTGTCTTCCCTATTGTTATTTTTTTCCTTCTATTTCTTTGCATTGCTTATTTAAGAAAACATTCTTCTCTCTCCTTTCTCTTCTCTGGAATTCTACTTTCAGTTGAGTATATCTTTCCCTTTCTCCTTTGCATTTCACTTTTCTTCTTTCTTCAGCTATTTGTAAACCATCATCACCCAGGTGTTTTTCTTTCTTATTCTTCTTTTTCCTTGGAAAGTTTTTTTTTGTCCCTCAAATGATATTATATTTATATTTGTGTAAAATTTGTACAAAAATATGTATATGCTGTCTCTCTGAAATAATGTAAGCTCCTTGTGAATAGAAGCTATTTAATTTTTGTCTTTATTTTTTATCTCCAGTATTTGGCACTGTTACAAGGGAATCACTTTAAAAGACTGATATATATTAATTTAAGGTCGCCAAGGAATCAGCTATGTAATTCCTAAATGAAAAACTCAAGTCAGCCGTCAGCCTTTTTTGGAGTTTAATTACAATAGGAGCAAGAAAGGAATTAGAGATATATATAGAGAGAGAAAGGGGAGAGAAGGGAATAGGGCTTAAATACCCCTTCTGTTTAGGCTGGGCCAAAAGGCCCAAGCCCTTAGATAGCTGGGGCAAAGAAAGGAGATCAGTCCCTTTCACTCACGTGTCCAAAATGGAGAAACAGTCTCAGAGGCCCCCACCTTCAGCTTCCTTCAGAGCAAGCTTCCCCAGAGCCCAGGAACCACACCGACCAAAACTCAATCCTCCCTCCCGAGTCTCCAGACCCTCCTATCTTTAAGGACACCATCCAAGTTGCCTCCCCTCAGTCCTCACATCTACCAATCACTCTTCATCAATTTCCCTGTCAATGGAGGCTCTCACTTAACCCAGGACCGCCCAGAGGTTTCTGGCTTTTGCACATGTCTGTTGAAGGTCATATTTTTCAAATGATTAAATCTTTACTCCTTTGTTCCAGCCCTTTCTAAATCCTGTTAACTTGAGTATGGTAGAGATTGGAATAATTAAATTTTGATCTAGGCTGCAGCCCTTACTCAATCCTATTAGGACTGAATAGGGTGGAGTATCTCCATTGTATCAATTCTAAAATCAATCAAGACTCAAAGAAATTCCTGTTCTATGCTCAAGCATAGGTCAAAGTCCTTTCTATTGTTCAGCAAAGGGTTTCTGTCCTAAAGTAATCTTAAGAAGGGAAGAGAAGGAACCTCCCATGCCAATGGAGTTCCCATTCCAATAGACTATCAGTAAGAAATTTTCCAAGTATGAAATATCCCAATGGTGAAATTTTCAACAATTATAAGTCTAAGGAAATTTGAGGTTTACAGCACACAATTGGTGTTTAATAAATGTCTTTTCATGTATTCATCCCTTTTTCAAAACTAGATTCATTTAATTTTACATTCATTTAAAAGCCATCCTTCCCACAATTCTCACTAATAACAGTAGCAATAGCAGCAACCAAAACCCTCATCACAGACATACATAGACCAATAAAACAAATTCTCAAACTGTCCAGAACTAAGAGTAGATTTCTTCCTTTGTATTTTAAGTTCATCACTTCTCTGGCAGGTGGTGAATGAAGGGTTTCAGAGTCAGGTTTTTGGATTCATTTTTAATCACTGAGTTAGAGTGCTAAGGTCTTTGAAAGATTTATTGTCCACTATAATTTTGTTGTCACTGTAGACATATTTATAATTCTGTTGATTTCAGTTTGTATCAGTTCATTAAAGGTCTCCCAGTTTCCTATGGAATTATCTATTTCATCATTTCCTATGGTACTATAATGTTCCATAAAATGCATATACAATAATTTGTTTATTCACCAATAGCAAAGTAGCCTCTTTGCTTCCAATTTTAGCCAACTATGATAAGAACTTCTATAAATATTTTTTATATGTATAGGTCCTTTTTCTTTAACCTCCATGGGCTAGTAGTGATTTAACTGAAGAATATGAATTCTTTAGTAACCTTTGGAGCATAGTTCCAAATTGCTTTCCAAAACAGTTAAACCAATTCACACTGCCACCAAAATTTTATTAGTGTTTTTCCACGGTCCCTTAAATATTTGTTATTTTTATTCTTATCATTATTGCAAGCTTGCTTTTATTTTCATTAACCTAATTATTAATTTAGAACATTGTCATTTCATATGCCTGTTGATAGCTTGGATTTCTTCTTTTGAAAATTGCATGATCATATTTTCTTCATGAATGTTCATGATCATTTTTCTATTTGGAAAAATCTGATATCTTTGTTCCATTTTCCATTTACTTGATGTCCTTGAAATTTTAGCTATAAATTCATCATTAGATGAGTATATCAAAACTAAATGAGTAGGGTCAACATTAAATCTTGGTATGGTGGAAGTAGCTTTACATCTGAGATGATTTGTGTTAGATTGGCCTCATGTCAACTTTTTGAAGATGTATTTCTATAGACTAATATGTATTGGTATTCTTTTTGTAAGTGATTTGTTTCTTTTACAAACAAGTTTGTACTCTAAACTAGAATAACAAAACTCAGAGTTGGAAAGGACTTGAAAGATTTAGAATTCAACCCAGAATGGAACTGGAATTCACTCACCATAATAACAAAAAAAGCTGTCATCTAGCTTTTGCTTGAAGATTTCCAGTGAAGAAAAATCTGCTACCAAGTAAAAGGGCCAATATTCCAATTTGAAGTAACTTTATTAAGAAGGCTTTTTCCCCTTTATATCAAACCTAAATTTTTCTCTCTGCAATTTCCATCCAGCCCATCTACTTCTTTTTCTAGGACTAAGGAGTATAAGTTCAACCCCTCCATTTGACAGCCCTGAAAAAACATCAATATAGATACTATATTTCCTCTCATTCATCTCCTTTGTATTCTAAATATTCTTAGAATTAAACTAAGGACCTTCACAATTCTGACTGCCTCCCTTTGGGTCAAATGTAGAAAGAAAGATCCATAAAATTGTCAGTGGAGAAAAGATGAGGAAATGCAACTCCTTCCCTGTATTAGAAAGATGAGGGACCATGGATGTGGAACACCATCAGATATAGTCAAAATGTTGACTAGTTTTATGAGACTACTATCTTATTTTTTGTCCTTTATTTTTTGTTACAAAGAATGGCTAATGACTCCTTTGATAGGGGTCAAATGAAATGTCATTTCAGAATTTAAAGTGATATACAAACAAATTATATTAATTTTAAGTCTGACATATACCAAAAATTTCATAGTAGAGCTTTTTGTAGTACTAGGAACAAAGTATCTATCAGTTTGAAAGTGATTAAGATATGATATATAAATATGATGAGATATTATTGTGTACTATGAAGTAATGACTGTGAGGATTCAGAAATATGAGGATTGTATGAACTGACTTATATTGGGAAGGGGAATATTCTGGTAGATACTTGGAGAGAGAGAGGTTTTGCAGGCCAAGATGCAAGAAACAAGCTGGGGACCTTACCTGTCTGTCAATCAAGAAGAAGGTTCCAAAAGGAATGTTCCCAGGAGGAGGAGGCAGTTGAGCTGGCCAGGGGGAGGATCTGATTCTCTCTGGCTCTAGGGAGTGGAGGCTGGCTGAGGACCCTTGTAGAGCTGCCTTGTTTTTGTCTGATCAAGGGAGGAACTGATTCTGTCTCTGGCTCTGAGAGTTGAAGCTGACTAGGGGAGAAACTGGGACTTTGATTCTGGCTCTGGCTCTGGTGGTTGAAGCCGGCCAGGGGGAAGAAGCTGAACTGTTATTATTTAGTTTCTGTCCCAGACTGAAGGACCCTTGGGAGGCTTCTGGGGTCAGGCTGAGAAACCTTGGTGGTTGTGTGAAGAAGAAAGAAGATTTTAAACAGTTGTCATCCATCCATCCATCTCTCCAATTGTCCCCCCTGTCACAGTTGTGACTGGACTGATTTCCCTTTTCCCTTATTTTAGATTAGGGATACCCTCATCCCTCTCACCTCAGTTTCCCATCCTGTTTTCCAATAAACCCCCTGACTTGAAAAGGAAAAGAAAAGAGTATCTTTATAGTTCACTAAGGGGGAGGGAAGAAGCCAAAGGCTTAGAGAAGAACTGGGAGGTGAGGGAGGCAGGGAGGAGAGGTTGAAGGAGGGAGGGAGAGAGGGTAGGAGGAGATTAGGAGAAATATTGATCCACCAGCCATGAATAGGGATCAGTAGGCAAACCCCAGAGCACTCCCCTGTATCAGTATCTCTCAGTGTCTCTCAAAGTACTTCTATCTCCATTGCAAATAGGCAATTGTGTCCCGATACTTAGTAGCAGCTCTCTCTAGTCACATTCACAACCCAGAGTACATAAGTCACTAGCAACAAATAGTAGTGTCAAACAGATTATCATTTCTATTTCAATAGACAAAAATAAATGACACTTGATAAGCATTTAATACCTTTTTCATTTAATATACCTTCATTTGTGATGTAAAAACAAAGGATGATGATAAAACTTATTTTTTAATAAATAAGTAAATCTATATAAAATTGCCCTAGAAAGGAACTATAGTTGCTTATAAAAAGGATCTATAGATACAGTATTCTCTTAATCTTAATAAAACTGCCCTCCTTTTGATGAGATATTGCCTTTCTTTGATCACTGTTGCCTTTTTAAGATGTTCACTAATCATCTGTTTAATAAATAATTCTAGGTGAGCAGGTAGGTGGCTCATTGGATAGAGAGACAGACCTGGAAATGGGAGACCCTGAGTTCAAATCTGAATTCAAATACTTTCTAGCTGTGGAACCCTGGCTAAGACACTTAGTTCCAGTTACTTAGCCTTCACTGCTCTTCTGCTTTGGAACCAATATTTGATGTTGATTCTAAGACAGAAGGTAAATGTTTTAAAAAATAATAACAATAATAATACATCCTAGGATTTTGTCAAGAATCCACTCATTGACTTGAATGTTGCAGATTCCTCTTGTTCTCCATTTTTTCTTTTTGGGAAGTTGGGACAATTACTAGTTTTGAACATTTTATATATATATTAACTGTTCATTTCTAATTATCATCTATGGTTGTTATGTCTCTGCTCAGCAAGAAAATATCTAAACAGTCAGAGGGATATTCAAGTCCATATATATATATATATATGTATATATATATATACATATATATATATATGCATTTTGCATGTAAGTGTTTGTGAATATATGATATGATGGCATTGATGATCTGAACTGTTTACTTCCAGGTCCCGTTGCATATTATCCAATGTGAAAAGAAAGTGATAACACAAAAGAATGTCATAGATTACATATGTAAGATGTCTATATAAAATATAAGGTTTTATTTATGTGTAAATTATTATAAGTGAGAACTAAGGGGGAATCACCAGGAATATACAAGAAGCTTTATTTTCTCCCCCTATTCATATTAGCTTGCGTTGTCTATTTCTAAATCAGAAGAGAAGAAGAAAGTCCATTTTCTTATTTTCTCCACAATACTTCTAGAAGATGAAAAGAAATTGATATGGTTATTTTATATCTGACTAAGGGCACAACGTTTAGAATCACATCCTTTAAAACCTAGAAAGGACCTTAGAGGTCACTTAGTTCTGCCCCCACCACCACCATTTTTACATGAGGAAACTGAGCCAGAGGAGGGAAATGATTTTCCTACATATCTAGGTAGCTCAATGCTGTTTCTATTGTACCATTGGTATCTGAAATAGCAGTTCATATGATATTATTTGATATAATACTATGGAGGAAAAAAAAGATTTTAAGAGGATCTGGGTACAATTCTACTAAGAGACAGGGCAATAGACTGCCTCATTAAATACCAAGGCTATATATTCTTTTTCTTATGAATTTAATAACCATTTTAAAAAGAAAATTATTTAATAACTTACAAATCAAAGGCTTGTCTATCAGTCTCCATTGTTTCTATTATCCATGGTCCCTAAACAAAAGAAAGAAGAATGTTGGAGTTATCAGTGAGAACAGTAAAAGGCTAAATATTAAAAAAGCTGAATTTCTCTGGGCAATGGGTATTTAGGGAGCTGGGAGGAGAAAGGATTGGGAAGAAATAGAGAGAAGAAAGAAGTATTTCATAATATGTTATATCAAAACCATAAAGCTCAAGTCCTCTCTTGATCAGTTGCTGCCAGAAAAAGAAGTGGAAGAGGATATATATATATATATATATATATATATATATATATATATATATATATATATATATATATATACTCAGTGTAATGTGAGGGGCCTAACTCTTAACAAAAAGGGGATATGGATTTTCTTAAACACAAAGGGGCAAGTGCACACCAACATCTATCTTTAAAAAGGGATACACAAGACTTTTGTGGTATAATTCAGACCCTCATAAATGAAGAAACAAGAAAAAAATAAAGAAGAAATAAAAAGGATGCTCCGTGACAAGATTTTAATTAGAAAACCATGGTCCTCTTAAATAATTATAATGATAATTATTGAAAATTGAGTAATCATACTGTATAAGGTACTTGTCCTATAAAGGATAAAAAAAATTATAGGCTTCACTGAGCAGCTACCAAAGTTAGATGAGAGTCTGAATGAGGGGGACAAACAAAACAAAACAATCTTAATAAACTGTAAGAGGCATTCTGGGAAAGGAATAGAAAACTAATTTTCTCATGAAAAGAATCAAATAGAACAATAATGTTAGATTAGTGGGAAAGAACCCTCTCAAAATCCACCCCCACTCACTCTAGGTACTGAGATCTTAATGGGAAAAAATGCTTGAGAGAAGACAATTTTGTCTTTAATTCATTAGGAAAAAAGTAATACTCTACTGACATTGAATAAGCTTCTTTAGTCTAAAAGTTCAAATGGAAATAGTGGGAGACAATCATGGTGTAATATGAGCACTGGATTTAGAATCAAAACATGAGTTCAAATTCTTACTGTAATGGTCTAACCCTATTTGGATAAGGTGTTTCTCTTCTTTAGGCCTCCGCTGACTCATCATAAAATGCAATTATTAGACTAGATCATATGTCTAGAAGGAATGTCAGAAGATGATTATTGTCACTGTATTACATTGCCTTGCTGAAAAAGAAGGTTCAAATCCTAATGCTGTTACTATCTATATGACCTTGAACAAATCACAACTTTCCTGTGCCTTAATCTTTTTTACCTATAAAATGATAGAATTTGACTAAATGGCTTCTGAAATCTTTTCCAGTCCTAAATTGAAGATGCTAAGTTAATAAAACTTTCACCAAGAAAGTTCAAAATTAAGCATAGTATAGTATAAATATAAAAATAGACTCGAACTCTGGACTTCAATCCCCAGAAGCCCTTGCTCCACTTCCCCAGAATGCTTTGAATTCTCAGGTGGGCCAAGATCGAGAAGGGATTTAAGCTGATTGCAAAGGCTTTTGTGTCTCTTTGGGACTTCCGTTTTGAAGGGAAAACTCACTACCACCCAAGGAGGTATCTTTCCATGTTGGGATGGCCTTAACAGTTGGGGAGTTGTTTTGTTGTGTTTTTCTTCTTATCTTAAGCAGAAATATGTTTCATATCAAGTGTCCCTAACTCTATCTCTTCTCTAGGTTAAATTAAATTTTTCAGAACCAGAGCAGAGGATGCAACAACATTCCTAAATACATGGGTTGTCTCCATTCAGCTCCCCTGTGTTATTTAGGATAGTTTTAACACTAGATAGAACACTGCTATGAAACCCTAATGTGGTTGGGGAAGGAAAATATTTTCCTCTTTTCTCCCCGCTTGGACTAAATCCATGTAAATTTTTTTTATACCCTTACCTTCCATCTTTCAATCAATACTGTGTATTGGCTCCAAGGCAGAAGAGTGGTAAGGGCTAGGCAATGGGGGTCAAGTGGCTTGCCCAGGGTCACACAGCTGGGAAGTGTCTGAGGTCAGATTTGAACCTAGGACCTCTCATCTCTAGGGCTGGCTCTCAATCCACTGAGCTACCCAGCAACCCCCCCCCCCATGTAAATTTTAAGAACAACAAATCTCTGCCTCATTTAGTGACTCATTCAATTAAAAATTATCAATAATTTAATGGATGCAAGGTTTAAAAATCAGCTCAGAATCTAATTGCATAATTGGTACAGTGGGCTTTATTTCAGCAGATAGCCACACGTCAAGATGCTAGAAGGTTGGAGAGAGTAAGGCTATTTTGTTTTTTAACTTGTTCTGTCTATTTAATTGATAAGCTAAGCAATTCATCTTCCACCTTGTATCTAACACCCACTTTAGTTTGTTCCTCCTGTTCTGACACTGTTACTAGGACAAAATAATGACACATACATAATAAGCTAGATGGGAACCAATCAGGAACATCACTGGTTACTGGGAGATACTAAATCCATCCCCTCTCTCTGATAACCTCTATATACCCACAGTCTGGAGAATATGACTTGCAGTAGAGACAAGAAGCAAGGCAAATTTACTGCTATCAAAATAAAATAGGGAAAAGTATGAGAGAAATCATATTCAAAAAAAGAAAAAAAGTTTAATAAATCCACTGTAGATGCTAAAATCTCTGGTTTGCTAGTCTGCAAACAATAAAAGATTTTCCTCTAAAAATTCTACTGAAATATAAAAGAAATTTATTTTTCCATCTTAGAATAAAGAATTTTTTTAAAAAATTCTAGCTGATTTTACTCTGAGTGTCTAGAAGACCACACGCAGACAAATTATTTCTCCCTATGGAGGAAATGTAGTGACTGAACCAGATGCTTAGAAAGGCTACTTTAGGACTAAAATTTAAAGATTTAATGATCCTTTCAGCAACAGGCATGACATCAACATAGCCATGGCACCAACTCAAGATTTAAGAAACAGTACAGTGGGAAAAGGACCTTTTCTAAGAGTTCTAAGATTTTTTTTTCACCTGAGGAAAAAACAGGGGTGAGTAAGATGGTGATGACAATAGGTAGTGGGGTAGGGTAAGGCAAGAGCATTTTTGAGGCCAATCACATTACATATGCATTATCACCCAAGAGATGAGATAGTTTGCCTTCCCTTTTTCTGCTCTCCACTATCTAGCACAGGACCCTGATTTCTCTCCCTCTACTGTGGCTGTACCATGAAGGCATGGGCTAAAATACCATAAGACTTAGGGATAGCAGTTTCCAGACCTTGACAGAGAGAGAATGTTTCCTTTATCTTTTACCTGTAGCAAAGTTACCATCGTCCTGCCCTTTGCTTCATATGTCAAGAAAATTTATATAGCTGGAAATTTGCCAGACAAAAGGGAAGAAGGCAGTTGAATACATTCTTTTTTGCCTGTGAAGAAACAATTCACATCTACCTCTACATACATTGACAAAATGATTCTTTTTAAGTGATTGTTTTTCACTCAACTATGTATCTGACAGACTGACAAGTTTTACTGGTGCTTTGGGGATTCTGTAGATGAAGCCTAAATTAAACATTATTTAAGCACCTTGATCTCCCAGGGTTTTAAGTTGTCTTCATGCTACCAAAACAATGAGTCAATTCTGTAATACAACAACAGCAACAAAAAAGGAAGAAGAAGAAGAAAGAAACAGGTGGATTGAATTCATTTAAAATGATCTATCCAGTTATCTTCTTATAGACAGCCTGAATCCAAAGGGAGAGTCTCTTAAAATAAGATAATGAGAGATCAACAATAAGGCCATTTTCATAATTGGATCTAGTTAAAAAGGCAAAGAGTTCATTACTCAACAGTAATAGAAGTGGAAATTAGTAACTCTAGGAATCCTGACTGAATTACAGTTAACTTATCTGCATAAATAATAATTTGCATGCTAGTAAGGAATGACATATCCATGACCACATTTTCCTAAGCCCTTTCTACTCTCCATCCTCCATTTTCTCATCCCCTGCCCCCAAAATAACCCCTCAGGCTTTACTCACAACTGCCTAACTCAGCATTGTAAAGGAAGCAAAAATATTTGCAGTATGGTAGACAGAAAGAATCCAAGACTTGGAATCAGAGGACCTGGGTCCAAATCCTTCCTCTATTGCTAACTAGGTATGTGATCTAAATATTTATGGAATTAACTTGACTTAATTCAAATTGAATAGAGAAAGTAACTCTCTGTTTTTGACCTTCTGATTCCTAATCTGTAAAGTGGGGGAGGGGGACTAGAAAAAATTATTTCTAAATTCCTCCCAATTCTAAATCCTACAATCCTAAGTAATAACACAAGGTTCAAAAAGATCCAACAGTGGCCCCTGTATCATGTTCCACATAGTTATACACAGATGCCTAATATTGTGATGCTACCCTGGAGCAGGGGAGGAGCATTAGAGGACTTGGGTTCCATTCCTGGAACCACCATTACTACTTGTATGTTTGTTGGATTAATCATTTTACCTCTCTATCATCTGTAAAATGAGGGTTCGGCACTAGATGATCTGTGAGGGCCTTTTTACTCTTAATCTCTACTCTTCTGGTCTGAGTCAGTTTAGACAAAGAAACTGTCATCACATTTAATATAGAGTCAATCTGTTCATAATGTGAGTGTGGAAGGAGGGGAAGGAAAAGAGATGATTTTTAAAAATTGACCAAATTGATTTTAAGTATGCATATAAATCTTTTTATGTAACTAAATAAATTTAAGACATAGTTAACTGGATAAGCTTTCTACATGTCAAATAAATAAATATTAAACATCCAACTTATACCAGACACTCGTAAATGCAGGGCATATAGAGAAAGATAAATAATAGTTCCTACTCTCAAGGAGCTCAGTGTATTTGGAGGAGACAATATGCAAACAAATATATACAAGCAAGATATGTATAGGATAAATTAAAGATAATCACTAGAGGGAAGGTTTTAGAATTAAGGGGACCAGGGATATCTTTCACAGAGAGTGACAAAGGTGGAACTTGGAAGGAACCCTCTCTTCATCTGTATCAATATCCTCTAATCTCTCTGAATTTCCCCCCCTAGTCAGGAATACATCAATAGCCATTAAAGTAAGCAACTATTTAATGGAATCATCATTCTACTTGACCCCCCCATTGATATTTCAGGGGCCTGGGCATTATTATAACTAATTAGAATTCAATAAGAACTGAGTGTTCATTATTGAGAGAACAAAATATTTCACATGGCCTTTGGCTCAGAAAACTTCTTAAACATAATTAAACAATTTCACTTCTTGACATTTGGTTTCCCTTGTTATTGGCACACTTGCTTAATAAGTTTTTAATTGCAAATGATCTTGAAGAAAGAAATTACATATCATGGGCTGAAATGAACAAGTATTTCTGATAACCACAAAGGACAAACTAGTCAACCAAAAAATTCCAAAAGGAATTGATTGATTTTCTATGTTAGGCAGCTAATTAGCCAATAAGCACATCTATAATGTACTGAATCCTATACCTTTTAGAGCTAAACAAGATGGTAGGGATCAACTAATCTAGCCCCTTTATTTTGCAGATGAGGAAATATAGTTCTAGAGTTTGTAAATGACTTTCTCAAGGTCATATAGATAGGAGTGGAAGAGGCTAGAAATGACCAGGAACCCTCTGACTCCAAATCTAGCATATTTTTCATGGTACTACACTACCTTTCAGGAGTGATAGCCTAGCCTAAATCAGGGATTCTTATCTAAGAGTCTGTGAATTTTTTACATTATTATTTTGATAACTGTTTTTCAATATTATTATTTCTTTTTGAATCATATTTATTTTATAGATTTAAAAACATTCTAAGGAATTTGAGGATGCACAAAAAAGGGTTAAGAACCCTTGGTTTAAGTGATCTAAACCTATATAAAATATTGGTTGTTTTTTTCTTGAAGGGACTGGGATACTAGAGTTCCTTATGGAATTAGCTGATAGGTAACAGTGAGAATTTACTGATATTACCCAGTGTATGACTATTTTTCTGACCTAGCATGTCATTTCCACTATGCTCTGATTCTCTAATAAATTTAGGTCACAAGATTGGGGGAAATGGGGAGGGGTCAGAGTTTTAAGCATCTATAAACAGATGTTTCCAGTCAAGGGTTGCCAGTCTTCAGGCCCCAGCCTCCCAGCAGCTGCTAAGTTAGATATGAACCTTGTTAGTGGAGCCAAAATGTTGCAGGAGTTCCATCCCAAAGAGTTTTCTGTTCCATCTCAAAAGAGAAAAACATCTTGTTTTGATTTATCCTTTCTAATTCAGAAATAACTTCAGAGATGAAAAGGAGCCTTATTGTGGGACTATGAGGGCTCTTTAACATAGCAGTCTACATATTCAATCTGTGCTTCTCTTTCAGCAAGTCCTACCTAGTACTAAGAACCAGGGATATCTCTTCCTCCCTCTGTTGCATTTGCTATTTGAACATCTCTGAAATATTCCTTCAGCATGTTTGCTTGCCTACAGTGCTCCTTTTCCCCAGCTCTCGGTAACTATATTGCAGATTAATGAGTGTCTTTCCACTCTTTCTGCTAGTCTTTAAAAGTGAGTCAAAATCAATTAGAAATGATTTTCTTTTAATGAGCATATTAAAATATCAAGATCGTCAGAGTAATACCAAAAGGTATTGGCTGAATAGCTCTTATTTGACTTGAGTAATTAATGCTAAGTTCCCCCATGTATATAATTAGTGCATCAAATGACCAGCAGTGCTACATTTATTCTAGGATAAAAGCACTGAAGCATAGAATTTAGGCTTCCCAAAGTGTCCCTGATAAGCATCCCACTGGAGCAGATATCTAATAGTAATGGAGATGTATATCATTGACTGGTAATTGAGGTGCTTTGCCTATGATTCACTGATGCCACAAATGGAATCTTTGCCAAGTTGTAAAGTAACTTATAGCCCATTTCCTCTAATCATTGAGACACTTCATGCAGAGCTGAAATATCTTTTATATTGATCCACTCCCAAACCCATCTCTAGCCTCAGGCAGTTCAGAGTTACCTTGAGGACACTTCAGAATGTTTCACATGATTTCTGAAGTAGCTTGAAGAAATGCTCTTCCTTTCTGCATTTTTTTTGATACAATTTACTCTCTTCTTCAGCCTTTGAGCAATGGGAATATTAGGAAGAATATAGAAATAAGTTTTTGTTTCTGGTCTTTAAAACTAATTGGAAGTATCTCTGATTTCATTTTTAGGGAATCGTTTTGTTCTGAATATGCCACAGGCCACATTTTGTGTTTCTATCACTGCAAATTAATCTCAGCTTTAAAACATGTTCTACTTGTCCAGATCTCTTTTCCCTTTGCCTCCCTATTCCTTCTCCCCCTATTCCTGTCCCCAATCTTTCCTACCTTATAAGGGAATAATGCATGTGTAGATAAAAGATTAGTGCAGTGTTAGAATGCTGTTTCCTGGCAGTGATCCAGGCAGCTAAAAAAATTGCCTTTCTAGGCCCAATGGAGTGAAGAGTTCTTCACCTCCTTCTTTTGGTATTCTATCTACCTCTAAAAAGAGTACATTGAACATTGAAACAGACTACTTTCTAAAAGAATAAGAGTATTGATGCATTGGCTGGCTAAAAGGGATAGGAGTTGCAACGGTAGAGGGAGAAATGTATACAGTTTTTTGAGATGGTGAAGGAATTTGGGTTGGCACTGAAAGAGTTATTAAAACAATGTAGTGCAAAGTGTTAGCACTTAAAAGTTTACAGGGCAAGTGTTATTAAGCAAAGTGATTTTGTTGGCAGGAAAGAATATTCCAATAGAGTATGGCAAGGGGGGACTCCTAAAAGCTCAGAACAGAAAAAGAACAATGATCTTTTGTAGTGGAAAGGAGAAACGGTCTATATCAACAAATGGGTTCTAGTCCTGGATCTGCCACTAACAAGCTATGTAGTTTGTGAGTTACTTTACTCTATGGGTCACTATTCCTTTACCTACAAAATAAAAGGATTAAGATTAAATGATCTCTAAGGTCCTCTCTAGTGCTAAAATTCTATAGTAACTTATTGGGAATATCATATATATATATATATATAACATATATATATATGTATATATAATTTTCCTATGGCACCATAGAAATACACCTATGCCCCATTCCCACTAATCCCTTATAGCGCTATGAAAAGGCATTGTGTTGATGGCCAACTCTCCAAACATATGTATGCCCCACATTAACACAAATTCCCCCCTTTCATCAAATAGAGGAGTTGGGGAGAGAAGGTGTAGAGTTAGCAGCAGGAGAAGAGATATTTTTTGTTTTCATTTAGTAACTGAAACTATTGACATATTATATGTGAGGGGCAGCTAAATGGCACAAAGGGCAGAATGCAGGGCTTGGAGTCAAAAAGGCTTGATTTCACATATAGCTTTGGATACTTTCTGTGCTTGATCATGTGTAAATCACTTAATGTCAGCATCTACTCTTTCTTTCCTCTTCCTCCCCACTCCATCTCTCCCTAATATTTCCTACTTTATAAAGGAAAAATGCATCTGTAGATAAAAGAGTAGTGAGATATTAGGATGACTGCTTCCTGGGAGTTTCCTCATATGAAAAATGAAGATAAGAATAGCACTAACCTTATTGCAATATTGTAAAGATCAAATTAAATAATTTATTATAAAGTCCTTTGCAAATTTCAAAGTGTTATATAAATGTTGTTTATCCAAACTCAAAGCCCATTGAAATGGGACTCTCTCCTTATTAGTGGAGATCAGTACACTGTGTTTACATGAGCTGGAGAAGGAAAGCTCTTGAGTCATTGAGATTTCTTACAGTCCCTCACCTCTCTATTATTACCAGTTATTCCACTTATCTGGTGTACTGTAGAAGGAATTCATGTAGTAGGTATGTATGTTGGGGTGGGGTTTAGGGAAGTGTGAAATGGATGACATAAAATCATAGTGTTGAGAATTGATTGGTAAGAAACTAAAAGTTATTAAAGTGTTTTTATCTTGAAAGGACCTTAAAGGCTACCTAGTTCAACTCCTACATTTTATAGACATAGAAACTGAGACCATGCGCAGTAAAATGGCTTGCTCAAATAGCAGAGCTATGATTTGAACCCAGATCTTTTGACCCCAAATGCAACAATTTTTCTATATTACTATGTTAAAATTACTTGAGCCCAACACACTCAATATAGCTTACCGATTTATCCAAGGTCACATAAGTAGCAAGAGAGAGAATCAAGAATCTAAGCCCATGGTACTTTTCACTTCACCAGGCTACATTTAAGATCCTTTCCAATGTTAAGACTCTATAGTCATGAGTCTAGATCCACCTAAAGCTGACCACTCTGGATTTAGAATTTTATCTACCTTAGCAGATGTACTAGCTGCCAGGTATTGGCAGATTTATGCTTTAAAGTTCCATTTTATCAAGGCAGTTCATTTCACCCTTTTTTCAGGCATTCTTCTTGGAATTTCTACCATAACTTATTTATTTCCTCTTAAAAGCTAATGAATTCAAGTTTATTTTATTAATGTATAGATATTAACTTTGGTCCAAAGAAACACATTCCTTTCATTATAACCATTTTGTCATTGGTGGTATTTCAAAGAAACGGAATTTCTAGAAAAGACATTAGAGAATAGAAAACAGGAAACACTTGAGATATCACCTAGTCCAATTTTAAGATCTTGAAGATAGAGAAACTGAGGCTCAGATGGGGAATGTGATTTGCTTAAAGTCACATAGTTAGTAAGAGGAAATAGGATTCAAAACCAAGTATCTATATCCCAAATGCAGTATCTCATAATTCTTTGAGTTGGTGGGTTGGAGTGGGTAAAATAGATGGTTGTGTAACAAAATAGCATGAGTAACTCTATTTTGCTTTTATCTGCCATTTTGTGAAGTTAAGTTCCAACTTCCTAGAAGTCACCTGATCATAGGAAAGTTATGACAGGAAAGTCACAAGAGTAACCCCCACCCAATGTCTCTTGATTCTCTCCATCAATAAGAAACCAAGTATCTCAATCCTTCCAATCCTGTTTTTCTACTAACTCCAATTATATAATAACTATAGAATCCAATGTTCTAGGTCCTTGTGCTACTAAGGGCCTTGAACACAATTTGTTTCTGCAACTGCATGCATTACTAAATAAATAATTGTCTGGAAATATATACTTAATGTGTCTTTATTCCACTGTAACAGGTCAGACTTGGGCTTTAGGAAGATTGCTTTGACAAGTAAGTAGAAAATGGACTTAGTAGGATGCAACTTGTGGTTGACAGACCAACCTGTGGGCTATTTCAGTAGTCTAGGTATGAGATGATGAGAGTTATAAGTGGTATCCAGGGTGGTAGTAGCATCAGAGGAGAGAAAAAGATATAATTGAGGTTGATATGAATGTAAAATTGACAGGCTTGGCAATAGACTATATTGGTGTGAGAGAGAATAAGAGGTTGAGGATGACAACTAGATTATAAACCTGGAGGACTGGGAAGATGACTGTGTCTTTGATGATAATAGGGAAGTTTGGAAGAGGAGAACTTTTTGAGGAAAAAATAAATGAGATCGGTTCTAGACTTGTTACATTTGAGATGCCCATAGGACATCCAGTTACAGATGTCCAGTAGACAAAGGGAGATATGAGCCTAGAAGTCAACCAGAAAGATTAGGTGGGATGAGTAGATTTAAGAATCATCAACAAAGAGATCATAAATGAATCTACTAGAGCTGATGAGATCACCAAGTGTAATGGTATAGAGGGTGAAGAGAAAATGACCTAGGACATAGTCCTAGGGGATATTCATAGGAATTTTGTAGTTATTTATTAAGTGACTGATTTCCCTTCTCCTAAAAAGAGTACTCTCAATTCTAACATAAGATAATAAATGTCCATAGAACCTGCTTCACAGGGCAGTTGTGAAAATCAATTAAGTGATAGATATCCTATATTTTTCAGTACTCTATAGATGTTAATAGTTGTTCCAGATTTAGGGTACATATTTTGCCCAGATTCATATAATACTTATGTCTTTTGCCCCTATTCCTACTTATTACTTTTAGATGTTGGGGTAATCATTCTAAGTTGTGCACTAAGTATCATTTATATAGTCTGTTGCATGAAGGCAAAAGCTCTTTTAATCTAAACTATATTTTTCCCATTGTCTACCAGAGTGTTCTGCATGGAATAAGAATTTAAATGATATATGGTGTCACTGATTTACACAGACTAGGTTCTCCAGAAATATTGGTTAATTGGTTGGTTGTTATTCAAACTCTATTTTGTCCCCACATTTGCCACTGACCTGTTCCAAGACATCCATAAGGTATTAAGTCAAAACTATGGTCACAAGATAATAAGCATTTTCTAAAAAAAAAAAATATTTGTTTACCAACTGAGTTTGAAAAAATATGCTATACATATGCCAAAAAGAAGATATTTGGGGATAAAGAAAAATTGGTGTTCAGATATATAAATGAAAGTTAGTAGCAGGATATTTACTGTTTCTTGTGGGTGTTCAGTCATTTTTCAATTGTGTCTAACTCTTTATGATCCTATTTGGGATTTTCTTGGCAAAGATACTAAAGTGGTCTCTATTTCCTTCTCCAGCTCATTTTACAAATGAGATAACAGAGGCAAACAGAGTTAAATGACTTACCCTTACAAGCTACTTAAGTATCACAGACAAAAAAATTCAATGGCCCTTTTCTCAAAGCATGTTTTTCCCCCTTATTCTCTGGATAGCAAAGGGAAAGTAGTTTGGTAAGCAAAAAAAAAATGAACTTTCATTTGGCAGATAGCTTTTATGTAACTGATAGGTTTGAAAATTTCTTATTGAAAAAAATAGCAAGTTCCATTGGGTCAAGTATTATAGAGAACAAGTCTGATGAGATGGTTTGAATTTAAAGTTTCAGAATAATACATATTTCTCACACTAGGAGTCCAATGAAATTAACAGATATTTACCTTTCAAGTCCTAATACGAATAGATTGCTATACAGGCCAACAGTTTTGACTGCTTTTGACACACAATAGAGAGGACAGTCCTCCTCCTTGCCAGAGAGAAGGAACATTTTGGAAAGTATAAGCAAATGAGAAACTAATGCTTAAATCTTATTACTTATACATTTGTTTGGTTTATAAATAATTAAAAGCTGAACTTTAAATTTGGAAATGCTACATTTAAAGATCATACCTTAAAGCAAATTGGATTTCAAATATGACTTTCCTCCCACCTTTTTACAAATAATTATAGTGCTGTCTTGGACTACTTCAGATATTGTCAACAAGTCTGAAATGTCAGAGATGAATTCTGTTGGCAGAGATTTCCCACTACCCTCATCCAACTTCAAGGAGTTATCCTAATAGGGAGTACTTGTGTAGGGTTCATCTTTGATTGACAAGTTCTCCTAGTTTAACTCTTTGAATTTATAGGTAGATGGAAAAAGAATTCCAAAAGAGCCCCATGAAAAACAGAGAAAGGATACTGTGGAGGTGTGACTGAAAACGTGGTATCCATGATATTGCTAATGGAAGACTAGAGCCAAATTGGGGGAGGGTTTTATATGTTGTTGAAATCCACAGACTTTTCAAATAATGTCTAATGATTTTTTCATTTCTTCCTCTATTCCTTTATATTTCCTTCATCTTCTGAAAAGATGGAGCTTGCTAACTTTCTTGGATTTGGGGGAGAACTTGTGTTTGGTTCCAAAAGTTTAGTTTCTTTTCTGTATTTTCTTTTACATTTAAGGTGAAATGTGATGAGGCTATTCACCATCTACTTCACTAAACACGATGTGGCATTGTACTAATGCAGGAGAGGGGAATTGTAGAATTCTTAGAAGGAATGAAAGAGAGATTTTAAATTGTGGTATTTTTGATAGACTATAACATCCAGTTAGGGGCTTGAGCTAGAAAGGAGAAAGGAGAGATTTTATTTTCCAGGGTAGACAATACTTTTACTAGAATTTCTCTAGGTTAGTGGTTCTCAAAGTGTAATTCTAGGACCTCATGACTGAGATCTTTTCATGAGGTCTTCACAATCAAAACTTATTAATGAAATAATACTAAAACATTGTTTGCCTAAAAAGTAATCTCCCCTTTTCCAATTACATATCTGTGTGAGGGCATATTTTCTTTGTGTGCTCCAACCAAAACAACATATAACAAATTGAATGCAGGAGCAGATATGAGAATCCAGCTGTCTTCTTTAAATCCAGACATTGAAGAGATTTGCAAAAATATATAGAACACTAATTTTTCATCTTTTGGGAAATATAGTTATTTTTCATTAAAATGTTTCACAAAATTGCAATTGGTTTATTTTCATTATTTTAGTGACAATGAATATTTTAAATACATACATTTTACTTCCTAATTCAGTAAATATTTATTAACATAACTCATATGCACAAAAGTTCTTCCTCAATAATTTTTAGAATGTAAAGGGGTCCTGAAATCAAAAAGGTAGAGAATGCCTACTCTGGGCAAACTAGTCAAAAACAATACTGAAAGAAACAGTCACCTGGGCTGTCATGGAGGTGGGCATTTTGTTTACTATTGTCAGCAATAATCATTTTTTTAAGCCAAGGATTCCTTAGTTTACTGTGGGGGTTCAAGTGTTTGATTTTTATAGTTATATAAAAAGTACTCAGTTTTAATTTCCTAGCACGGTTCACCTTCTGCTAATATTTTTACCCAATAACATTTCTCACCAAAGATCAAGGTCCTATTTAAGCTAATAAGATTTATCCTTCAAAACAGAATTTTCTAGTTGTATAAGTATGGTTTTGAGGTTCACCAGCAGATTGGAGAGCAGGTTGTCACAAACCTGACTGACTGTGGCCTTTCTAGAAGCAGAACAACTCTGCTGGAGTTAGTGTTCCACTTTTTATAACCATCTGTACTTCACGGATGCATGAGAAAGTAATGCAAGCCGTTTGCTCTAGGGAATAGGATTCTACTTCAGAGTGGGGCACTGGCTGGGACACAGAACTAAACAATAAAAGGTCTGAATTCAGAAAAGACTTCTCTTCCTTTTTTTTCCCCCAGACAGGTTTCTTCTTCATAACTCAGGAAATAATTACACTGTTACTGTTGCTTTTACTTTTTGTGTAGAGAGGCCCTGTTTTTGGTTGTTCATCTTAAAAAGAAACTAGTAAAAATCAGAGAAACATGGAAAGATACATAAACTGTTGCACAATGAAGTAAGCAGAACCAGGAAGACCATATGCACTAGGACTACAATCTTATAAATGGAAAGAACAAAAAGAAGAAGAAAACTGGTGGTATATAATTAACTATAATGATCAAGTGTGGAAAGAGTTAAGAAAATATACCTCCCTACATTTTATGCAGAGATAAGGACTATTTATTAGTGTGGAATCTTGCATGTGCACAAAATGATTGTGTCACATGCTGATGATGTGTTGATTGGTTTTTTATTTTTTTTCTTGTAATTTTTAATCTTTGTTTAAATGGAAAGCTCTCTACAGAGGAGAAAGGAAGAGGGATATATTCAAAAATAAATGCAATGTTAAGGAACAAAAGATTACTTGAAAGATAAAAAGAAACCAGTAAGACTTGTAATAACACACATACATGTCTTTCAGGTTTGAAAATGCTTTGTTCAAGACAGATACAACCAAATTTTGGAGTTATGCTCCAGTACATAAAGAGTACATGTTGAATGAATGAACAAACAAATGAATAAGTAATAAATCACTGAAAAATATTTGGGTGCTGGGGGAACATTGTTCATCATCATGATTTGATGAGATTCTGCTGACTTTTGTCTGAATAATGAATCCTTCTGTAATCTCTCCATCAAACTCTAGGAAAATGGTAGAAACACAGATACCCATTGAGAGCTGAATGCTTTCAATTTATGTAAGTTGAGATCCCCTAAGCAGAGCCCCAGGTCCTCAGAAAGGGACTGGAGCTAAAGAGAATTGGCCAAGACTATGCAATTCCAGTTAAGTGAAAAGTCACAAAGTCCTAAAGTTAAGTTCAAAAATTCAAATTGACAAGCACAAACTCCCAACCAACAAACTGTAAATCACTCCCTCTCCCTATTTCTTTGTTCAAGATCAACCCAATCTAAAACTAAGCTTTCATTCTCAAAGAATTTGAGTGGAGAAGGGTGGAGTTGGTGATTGCCTCCAAACCTTTCTGCTGGGAACCTGGGAAGTTGCTAATTGGAAGCAAATAAAAAATGTTGGATACAGTTGGATTTGGGTGACTCAGTGGCTTGAACTGAAGCAGCTGCCCAACTACTTTTGTTTTAGAATGACCCTTCAAAAGGAAATGATTCTGAAAGGGGCAAGTTATGCTCCTAATATCATGAACTTGCAGCTGTGGATTGGATATAAGGAAAATATAAGGACATCTCTGCTCTGGGAAGCAACCTAAGTACATTTAAGGGTTCAAAGATTATGCTCCAACACATCAAGGACCCAAGATTTCATTCTTGTGGGTATGATCTCTTTCATCTCTTCAGATCACAATTCCTCTATCACTTTAGTGGACTTGCTACAGCAGTCAAGATAATAATAATCATAGTTCACATTTCATATAACACCTTGAGCTTTGCTAAATTCTTTATGTACTTTCTTGATCTTTCTTAAGTCTTGATAGTTTATTTATTATCTCCTTACCTTTTACACACATTGTCTCTCATGACTGGGATACTCACCTTCCTCTCCTCCCCTCTTTAGATTTAGGTCACCTTCAAAATTCAGGTCATTTGCCACTCTCTATGTGAGGTTTTGATAATTCCTTTCCCACAAAACTGCCCACATTAAATGTGCAGGATAGAGTTAAACTCCTTAAAGTTGAAGACTATTTCATTGTTTCTTTGCATCCCTAGCCTTTTACACAATGTCTGGAAAAGGTAAGTCACTGATAGCTAGCATTTATTGGAAACTTTAAAATTTTCAGAGTGCTTTACAGATATTGATCTTACAACAATGCTGACAGGTAGGTGCTATTATTTACTCCCATTTTACAGATGGTAAGTGCAACTGAGAGAGGTTAAGTGATAATCAGCAGGAACTCAAATCCTCCTGACTCCAGATCCACTTCTCTCTTCATTGTGCTGCCTACGTGCATTTAAAAATATGTGCTGGTTGGTAGATACACATTATCTCATTTGGTCCTCGTAACTGTTGTCTATTTTTCAGTCATTCTGGTCATGTCCATGGCCCCATTTTGGGGTTTTCTTGGCAAATATATTGGAATGGTTTGCTATTTCCTTCTCTGGCTCATTTTATGGATGAGGAAAATAGGGCAAACAGAGTTAAGTGATTTGCCCAGCATCACATAGCTAGTTTCCAGGGCTAGATTTGAACTAATGAAAATGAATCTTTCAGATTCCAAGGCCAGTGTTCTATCCACTGCAGCATCTAGATGCCCTCTTCACAACTGCTAAGTAGTTGCTATTATTAGCTGAATCTTAATATTAGCTCCATCCTCCATATGAGAAAACTAAGTAACAAGATAAGGTCATTCATCTATTAAGTTGCATCTGAGGAAGGATTTGAACCATGGACTTCCTGACTCTAATTCAGGTACTCTATTCAAGGGACCTCATTGCCTCTAAAATGGAGATGGCTCTCTGTATTTTATTAGGCTCATTGTTGGAGAATAGACATAAAACCTGTCACTAATACATGTGAAAATATGCAAATAATATGTGATTTCATGAGTTTGGAGAAGTTGAAATATAGGAACTCTCTAAGCATTATACAGTTGGTAACTATGAAAGACAAGATTTGAACTCAGGTCTTCCCAACTCTCCCAAGTTCAGCATTCTATCCAATATCTATCACACAGTATTCCTCATTTACATATGTACTTTAATCAAAATTGGTTCTTTAAGAACACAGGTCAGAGAACCAGGGAACTTGCCTTCTATATCAAAGTCATACAGAGAGTTGGGTGGCAGAACTGTGGTTAGAATATTGATCTCTTGACTCTCAGTTCAGTGTGATTAAGTTCAAGTATTCATTGACTCCAGGAAATAAACAATAAGAGGGTCAGCCTGAAGGATCTCAATCAGCCCTCCTATCTCTATAATTAAAATATTAGATAGTTGTATTTGACTCTTTTTTACCCCATTTGAGGTTTTCTTAGCAAAGATACTGGAGATGATTGCTATTTTCTCCTCCAACTCATCTTATAGATAAGGAAACGGAGGCAAACAAACTTAAGTGACTTGCCCAAGTCACACATCTAGGAAGTATTTGAATCCAGATTTTAACTTGGGTCTTCCAGACTCCAGGACTGGTACTCTATCCACTGTTTCACCTAGATGCTCAAAAACCAGACTGTACCCTTAATCTTGATTAGTCAGTGAATATTCTTCACTATTTTGGCTAGAAGGAGTATTAAGCAAAATTCAAAGCAAGTTCATCATCACCACTGTTAAGTCATGCTAACAGCGTATGACTATTGTCATTTGGATATAGATAGCCAAAGCCATCCCTATAATGAAAGTTTGAAATGGATGGAACTTATCTAATAACCTCTCACTCTTTTTTTTTCTAAATCCTCCTCCATCAATTTGATACCCACTGGATACCCATTTCTCCTGTATTTTTCAGATCCCCAATATTTTTTTCATCATGAGTTTTGGAGGTAAAAACAACCAGCTTATTTTCTGGACCTTTCTCAGGTTCTTCCTCCTTTTCATCCCATTTTCAAAACTTATCTGCTTTGTGCCCCATTCCTATGAAATATTATTCTTTACTAGGAATGCTAATTCTTCAATACTTAAACCAATTATGATTTTGCCAACAATCCAACATGTATTTATTAGGAACCTTTAATGTCCTGGAGATAAAGGGGGAAGAAAGACCCTGAGTTCAAGGAGCTTCTGCCCTACTAGAGATATACATTTTATGCAGATCAGCAAAAACACATTTTCAAATGAAGAGAACAGTAAAAATTGAGGGAATACAGAAAGACTTCACTTACAAACTGGTTCCTGAGCCTGACCTTGAAGCAAAATAGGAATTCTAAGAAGTGAGGAGTGAAGATATTCCTTGCATGCACAATAATTTTTGAAAAGCATGGAGGTCAGTGATAGAATCTGGAATTTAGGGAACAGTAAGTAATCTAATTTGGCCAAAACAATGTTTGTGAAGAACGAGAAATATTAAATGTCAAGAAAAGTGAGAATCAGACTATAGAAGTTTTAAATAATGAGAGATTTTTATTTGATCCTCCAGGTAATATGTAGCTACTGAAGATTTTTTAACAAGGAGGTAACATGGTTTTAGGAATATTAGGAGTTAGGGGATTATTTGTATCACAGGAATATTATGTGGGCATAGACAGAATGGAGTAAAGAGGAAGAAGATGCTGAAAGAATGAAAATCAATTAAGGGGACATGGGAAAGGAAGTAGTATTTATTATTTACTATATTGCAGTCACTTTGCTAGGAATTTTGCATATATTATCACATTTGATTTTCACAATAACCCTGACAGGTGGATTCTATTATTATTCTTATTTTACAGTCAAAGATATCAAGGTAGATTAGGATCACATAGCTCAGAAAGCTTCTGAAGCTAGATTCCAGGTCAGGTCTTCCTAACTCCAGCCCAGACTTCTAACCACTGTGCAACACAGCTGTTGTTATAATACTCTTTGTGATGTGTGTATTTCCTCCAACAGGAAAGCCATGTTTCATCCTATGGTATTCCTGTATATGTTACTAGAGACATTTTTCTGATCTCTTTGTTTCATGGGTAGCAGTACAGAATTCAAAAGGTTCATCTCTTTTTTCTTTCTCTTGCTGCATAGCTAATCCACCTCCTTTTCACTTTGGTTTACCCCAAGGTTAATTCTCTAGATAGTCTAAAATTCACTACAATACAACATTTCTCAGAGAATATTTTTTTTAAAAATACAGGTCTTACTAGAGCAAATTATCTTTCCAATGATATTTCAAATGCTAACACTATATTGGCAAACCTTTACTACTTTGGGCATGATGTGCTTCCATTGCTTTCACCTGAAAGAGTTAAAAAACTGAAAACAATGTATTGGTTCAGATATCATTAAAAGCACCCCACAACATCCAAACATAGAATATTGAATTCTCTTTCTCTTGTTCAGTTCTGGTCCTGGATTAGAGTTTATTTGCATTTATCACAGATTTGTAGATAGATAGATATAGATAGATAGATGTATGTAATGAGAAGACACCTCAGTAGTCTGACTATATCATAGTCTGGAAATAGCTATTTTTCATCTTCATATTTTCCTATTTTAATGATTGCCATACTTATATCTATCAAGTAAAACTGAATCACATTGAGATTGTCTTGTAATGTTCTGGGATTAGATAAAATGAACACAATGTAGTAAGCAAATAGAACCTTATTATCTAAAAACAATACCTTTTCCATATGGACCCTGAGCAGAAAGTCTTCCATGATTGTAATAAATACCTTAGGCCAGTGTCCATACAGCACCCTCATTTATGCACCGTTTGAAGCAGAATAATTAGAGAACTTATTTATTTTTATAATTATTTTTGAAAATTTTATTTAATTAGTTGATTTAGAATATTTTTCCATGGTTCCAAGATTCATGTTCTTTCCTTTCCCTCCCCCCAACCCACTCCCATAGCTGCTGTGCAATTCCACTGGGTTTAACATGTCAGTAATCAAGAACCATTTGCATATTATTAATATTTGCACTAGGGTGATCATTTAGTCTACTTCCCTAGTCATATACCCATCGACCCATGTGATCAAGCAGTTGTTTTTCTTCTGTGTATCTATTCCCTTGGTTCTTCCTCTCAATGTGAATAGCATTCGTTCTCATAAGTCCCTCTGAATAGTTCTGAATCATTGTATTGCTACTAGTAGAGAAATCCATTACATTCGATTGTATCATAATGTATCAATCTCTGTGTACAATGTTCTCCTGGTTCTGCTCCTCTCACTCTGCATCAATTCCTGGAGGTCATTCCAGTTCATGTGGAATTCCTCCAGTTCATTATTCCTTTGAGCACAATAGTATTCCATCAACAACAGATATCACAATTTGTTTAGCCATTCCCCAACTGGAGGACATCCCCTCATTTTCCACTTTTTTGCCACCACAAACAGCACAGTTATGAATATTCTTATACAAGTAATTAGAGAACTTTTGAAGAGACTGGATCTTAACATTTACAAAATGGATTCCTTGTTAAAAGAAAAAGTTTAAGGTTGTTTCTTTTATTGTGCCAAATTCTTTAAAATTTAGATAGAGAGGAGGACTTCCGGTTAAGATGGCGGCTTAGAGAAAGCTAAAGCTCAGATCTCCGGAAAACCCTTCCCAACCGATCTCAAACTATAAGGTCCTAAGGTGCCGAAATTCAAAACGATCAACAGCACAGACCCTGGGAACCCTCCTCCTGGACCTGGACCCGGTTCAAAAGGTACGGCTCCCCTCAAAAGCCAGAACCCGAGATCACTCGGACCTCAGGGGTAGGAGCGCAGAGTCCAAGGCTCCCGGAAGCCGCAGCCCGGCCTGGCTCAGAGAGCAGAACCCTCAGGGCTTTCTACCCGAGTCTCAGTGAAAGTTACTGCCTGGGGCTTCCGCTGCAGAGAGCTGGTCTAAACAACAGCAACCCTCAGGGCGGGCAAGACAGCCTCACGGGCTGGATCCTGCTATCCAAGTCTCAGTGAAAGTCCTTGCCCTCGGAGCTTGGGAAAGCTGCAGCCCATCCCCCCCGCAGGCCGATGAAACAGCCTCACGGCCAGCGATTCTGAAGGCAACTTCCGGAAAGCCGGGGGGAGAGTGTGGCCTCCTGGTCCGACCCTTCCATTCCAGTTCCAGTGAGGCATATTCAGTTTAACCCAGGGAAAGCTCATAGAACCATCTGCCCAGGACTAAAGCCTCTGATCACCAGACAGAGATAAGAAAAGCTAATCCTCCACATTCAGAGATGACAAACTCCACAGAAGCACAGAAGCCCCAAAATACCAAGAAAAATAAGAAGAAAGGGGCGACTTTGGACACATTCTATGGAGCCAAAATACAAAATACAGAGCAGATAGAAGAAGATATACAAGAAAATTCTCCAAAATCTTCCAAAGGAAATAGAAACTCTCCACAAACCCATGAAGAATTTGAATCAGAAATGACCAAAAAGATGGAAGCCCTCTGGGAGGAAAAGTGGGAAATAATGCAAAAGAAATTCATGCATCTACAAAACCAGTTTGACCAAACTGTAAAAGAAAACCAGGCTTTAAAGCAAGAACTAATAAAGCAAAGCCAAAACACCAAGAAATTAGAAGAGAACATAAAATATCTCACCGACAAGGTGATAGATCTGGAAAATAGAGGGAGAAGAGAAAATTTAAGAATAATTGGACTCCCAGAAAAGCCAGAAATAAACACCAAACTGGACATGGTGATACAAGATATAATCAAAGAAAATTGCCCAGAGATTCTAGAACAAGGGGGCAATACAGCCACTGACAGAGCTCACAGAACACCTTTTACACTAAACCCCCAAAAGACAACTCCCAGGAATGTAATTGCCAAATTCCAAAGCTATCAAACAAAAGAAAAAATCCTACAGGAAGCCAGAAAAAGACAATTTAGATATAAAGGAATACCAATCAGGGTCACCCAAGACCTTGCAAGTTCTACTCTGAATGATCGTAAGGCATGGAACATGATCTTCAGAAAGGCAAGAGAGCTGGGTCTCCAACCAAAAATCAGCTACCCAGCAAAACTGACTATATACTTCCAAGGGAAAGTATGGGCATTCAACAAAATAGAAGACTTCCAACTTTTTGCAAAGAAAAGACCAGAGCTCTGTGGAAAATTTGATACCGAAAATCAAAGAGCAAGGAATACCTGAAAAGGTAAATATTAAGGAAAGGGGAAAAATGTTATCTTCTTCTTAAATAAGAAAGAGGTAAAAGAAGTGAATGAAATCTTAGAAAAATTAGAATTATTAGACATATGGAGAAAAATAAATAGGGATAAAAAGGAATACACCTTCTTCTCAGCACCACATGGCACATTCACAAAAATTGACCATACATTAGGTCACAGAAACATAGCACACAAATACAAAAAAGCAGAAATAATGAATGCAGCCTTCTCAGATCACAAGGCAATAAAAATAATGATTAGTAATGGTACATGGAAAACCAAATCTAAAACCAATTGGAAATTAAACAATATGATACTCCAAAACTGTTTAGTTAAAGAAGAAATCATAGAAACAATTAATAATTTCATCAAGGAAAATGACAATGGCGAAACATCCTTTCAAACCTTTTGGGATGCAGCCAAAGCGGTAATCCGAGGCAAATTCATATCCCTGAAAGCTTATATTAACAAACAAGGGAGAGTAGAGATCAATCAATTGGAAATGCAATTGAAAAAACTCGAAAGCGATCAAATTAAAAACCCCCAGCAGAAAACCAAATTAGAAATCCTAAAAATTAAGGGAGAAATTAATAAAATCGAAAGTGATAGAACTATTGATTTAATAAATAAGACAAGAAGCTGGTACTTTGAAAAAACAAACAAAATAGACAAAGTACTGCTCAATCTAATTAAAAAAAGGAAGGAAGAAAAGCAAATTCACAGCATTAAAGATGAAAAGGGGGACAGCACCTCCAATGAGGAGGAAATTAAGGCAATCATTAGAAATTACTTTGCCCAATTATATGGCAATAAATACACCAATTTAGGAGAAATGGATGAATATATACAAAAATACAAACTGCCTAGACTAACAGAAGAGGAAATAGAATTCTTAAATAATCCCATATCAGAAATTGAAATCCATCAAGCCATCAAAGAACTTCCTAAGAAAAAATCCCCAGGGCCTGATGGATTCACCTGTGAATTCTATCAAACATTCAGAGAACAGTTAACCCCAATACTATACAAACTATTTGACATAATAAGCAAAGAGGGAGTTCTACCAAACTCCTTTTACGACACAAACATGGTACTGATTCCAAAACCAGGCAGGTCAAAAACAGAGAAAGAAAACTATAGGCCAATCTCCTTAATGAATATAGATGCAAAAATCTTAAATAGGATACTAGCAAAAAGACTCCAGCAAGTGATCAGAAGGATCATTCACCATGATCAAGTAGGATTCATACCAGGGATGCAGGGCTGTTCAACATTAGGAAAACCATCCACATAATTGACCACATCAACAAGCAAACTAGCAAGAACCACATGATTATCTCAATAGATGCAGAAAAAGCCTTTGATAAAATACAACACCCATTCCTATTAAAAACACTAGAAAGCATAGGAATAGAAGGGTCATTCCTAAAAATAATAAACAGTATATATCTAAAACCAACAGCTAATATCATCTGCAATGGGGATAAACTAGATGCATTCCCAATAAGATCAGGAGTGAAACAAGGATGCCCATTATCACCCCTACTATTTGACATTGTACTAGAAATACTAGCAGTAGCAATTAGAGAAGATAAAGAAATTGAAGGCATCAAAATAGGCAAGGAGGAGACCAAGTTATCACTCTTTGCGGATGACATGATGGTCTACTTAAAGAATACTAGAGATTCAACCAAAAAGCTAATTGAAATAATCAACAACTTTAGCAAAGTTGCAGGATACAAAATAAACCCACATAAATCATCAGCTTTTCTATATATCTCCAACACAGCTCAGCAGCAAGAACTAGAAAGAGAAATCCCCTTCAAAATCACCTTAGACAAAATAAAATACCTAGGAATCTATCTCCCAAGACAAACACAGGAACTATATGAACACAACTACAAAACACTCGCCACACAACTAAAACTAGACCTGAACAAATGGAAAAACATTAACTGCTCATGGATAGGACGAGCCAATATAATAAAAATGACCATCCTACCCAAACTTATTTATCTATTTAGTGCCATACCCAATGAACTACCAAAATACTTCTTCACTGATTTAGAAAAAACCATAACAAAGTTCATTTGGAAGAACAAAAGATCAAGGATATCCAGGGAAATAATGAAAAAAAACACATACGATGGGGGCCTTGCAGTCCCTGACCTAAAACTATATTACAAAGCAGCAGTCATCAAAACAATTTGGTACTGGCTAAGAAACAGAAAGGAAGATCAGTGGAATAGACTGGGGGAAAGCGACCTCAGCAAGACAGTATACGATAAACCCAAAGATCCCAGCTTTTGGGACAAAAATCCACTATTCGATAAAAACTGCTGGGAAAATTGGAAGACAGTGTGGGAGAGACTAGGAATAGATCAACACCTCACACCCTACACCAAGATAAATTCAAAATGGGTGAGTGACTTAAACATAAAGAAGGAAACCATAAGTAAATTGGGTAAACACAGAATAGTATACATGTCTGACCTTTGGGAGGGGAAAGGCTTTAAAACCAAGCAAGATATAGAAAGAATCACAAAATGTAAAATAAATAATTTTGACTACATCAAACTAAGAAGCTTTTGTACAAACAAAACCAATATAACTAAAATCAGAAGGGAAACAACAAATTGGGAAAAAATCTTCATAGAAACCTCTGACAAAGGTTTAATTACTCATATTTATAATGAGCTAAATCAATTGTACAAAAAATCAAGCCATTCTCCAATTGATAAATGGGCAAGGGACATGGATAGGCAGTTCTCAGATAAAGAAATCAAAACTATTAACAAGCACATGAAGAAGTGCTCTACATCTCTTATAATCAGAGAGATGCAAATCAAAACAACTCTGAGGTATCACCTCACACCTAGCAGATTGGCTAACATTACAGCAAAGGAAAGTAATGAATGCTGGAGGGGATGTGGCAAAGTAGGGACATTAATTCATTGCTGGTGGAGTTGTGAACTGATCCAACCATTCTGGAGGGCAATTTGGAACTATGCCCAAAGGGCGACAAAAGAATATCTACCCTTTGACCCAGCCATAGCCCTGCTGGGTCTGTACCCCAAAGAGATAATGGACAAAAAGACTTGTACAAAAATATTCATAGCTGCGCTCTTTGTGGTGGCCCAAAACTGGAAAACGAGGGGATGCCCGTCAATTGGGGAATGGCTGAACAAACTGTGGTATATGTTGGTGATGGAGTACTATTGTGCTAAAAGGAATAATAAAATGGAGAAGTTCCATGGAGACTGGAACAACCTCCAGGAAGTGATGCAGAGCGAGAGGAGCAGAACCAGGAGAACATTGTACACAGAGACTAATACACTGTGGTATACTCGAACGTAATGGACTTCTCCATTAGTGGCGGTGTAATGTCCCTGAACAACTTGCAGGGATCCAGGAGAAAAAAACACCATTCATAAGCAAAGGATAAACTATGGGAGTGGAAACACCGAGGAAAAGCAACTGCCTGAATACAGAGGTTGAGGGGACATGACAGAGGACAGACTCTAAATGAACACTCTAGTGCAAATACTATCAACAAAGCAATGGGTTCAAATCAAGAAAACATCTAATGCCCAGTGGACTTACGCGTCGGCTATGGGGGGTTGGGGGGAGGAAAAGAAAATGATCTTTAACGAATAATGCTTGGAAATGATCAAATAAAATATATTAAAAAAAATTTAGATAGAGAAATAAGCATACATGTAGCTAGATCTCTCAGGCAATTTTTCCATATTTAACTACTTTTTTCAATCAGGAAATAATAAACCTATTACAATCTTGGATTCTCTATTGATTGTGCGACCATAAAATGTCAGAAAACAATTTGCAAAAAAAACATTCCTATTCCCTTTTCTTATGGTCTCCAAGGATATCATCACACATTTGTAAAAGATTTTCATGAATAATTTATGAACACAAGGAATTTTTAGTTTATTCTAGAGGTAATAAATAGATAGCCACTGAAGATTTGAAGAATGTTAGCATAGCTTAGGAATATTGGAAATAGGAAGTTACTGATGTTCTCTCATTTATAGGAGGAATAATTTGGACAAATGATAATTTGTCCTTTTCTCCATGGTTCTTATATACAGGTTTTTATTTCATCTTTCTTTGTCTGTTTACCAACTGACCTTGTTGCTTGGAAAGTACTCCCTCTACACTTTCATGTCTTAGATTCTGAAGATTCTTTCAAGACTCAGTTCAAGTACAAACTTCTACATGAAATCTTCTAAAATCCTCTCAGTTAATTATCCCAGAAATGCCTGTTCCTCTAATTACCTTCTATTTTTATATTGTATATTATATTTTATATATTTATATGGACTAGCTAGTTGGTACAGTGAATGGTGCCAGGCCCGGAGTCAGGAAGATTCATCTTCTTGAGTTAAGATCTAACCTCATAAACATACAAGCTGTGGGACCCTGGTCAAGTCACTTAAACCAGATTTCCTCATCTGTAAAATGATCTGGAAAAGGAAATTGCAAACCACTCTAATATCTTAGCCAAGAAAACTCCAAAAGAGATCATGAAAAGTCAGACATGACTGAAACAACAGAAGAATAACAATACAATAATATGTTGTTTCAGTTGCTTTGACTATAAATTCCTTAGACACAGGAATATTTGGCTTTGTTTTTGTAGGCCCAGTATCTACCATTATATTTGGAGCATAGTCTCTTTTAAAAAGGATACATGGTATACATGTATATATATATATACATATATATATCTATATATATGTATATATATATGACTCATATATATAGTCTCTTTCATTGTTTTAAATTTTATTGATATTTTATAACCTTAATTTATGAATATATTATCTTTTTCCTACTTCAGTAAATGACCCATTATAATAAAATAAAAAAGAAAGAAGGAAATAAATTGTTCAGCAAATCTAATTTTTACATCAAGCAAGACTGGCAATATTTGCAATATTTAAAACCATAGTTGACACTTCTGGAAAAGCTTGTGAAAGGCATTTTCTCAACTCTTCTTCAACAAACTTGATTATTATTATTACCAAGCATTCAGTTCAGATTTTATTGCTGCTGCTGCTATTCTTTTTATTTGTTTTCTTTTCTTTTTTTATTATAAATAGTAACTACCACCACCAGAAAAACTCATTTAATTAAACAAGTGCAGAAAAAAGATTATGCATAAGGCCATAAACTCCACATTGTTTACAATTATATGTGTGTTTGTGCATATATATATATATATATATACATACACACACATACTTTTTTCCTCTTAATTTTATGGTTATTATTTTTTAAATGTAATCATGGTATATATTGTATTCTTCTCTTCATACATTTTATTTTCTTTATATTTCCTGTATTATTCATTTCTAATAATGCAATATAGTCCATTACATACAATACATTCATCTATTTTCCCCATTCATTGCATTTGTGTTATTTCCAGTTATTTTGTCATCACAGAGTTTTTATGAATATTTTCATACATGCACAGCTTTTAGCCTTCTCAATAATGCCTTTAGGGCTGAACCTTAATAATAAAATTTGTATGTCAATGAGCAATGAGCTTTATAGCTCTTAATTTATATTTCAATCTTGTTACCTAAAATATTAATTCACAACTTCTCTAGCAATGTAATATCAGTCCTATTTCTCTAGGTTCCTATCAACATTTAATTTGATTGCTTTAGTCCATCTGGTTCTCAATGAACATATAGTGCTAGATTAGTCTTTAAGCTGCATTCTGTTGCCAGGAGCATACTTTTCCCAAAACAAGTCTTTCCAACTTAGTCATACCCAATGGGATTTTTGTTCTAGTGTCACAGACACTCAGAAATACAGGATTACCTCCATAATATAATGAATGTTGAAGTAATATTTTTTGCAGAATATTTATACACTCTAAGCCATTGTTGTCCCATCAGAAACTATGTTTGGATTATGTGTATGCTCTGGCTTGGTTTTGTTACTAACCCAATGCAGGTGTGTGGGGAGAGGGGGCTCTCCAGACAACTATCATATTTAACTTATCTAAGGTCCAATTCATCTTCTTACCTTCTTTCTTCTGCATCTATTGAGATAAACAAGTAATTTCTGTTGGTTTTATTATTGATATGGTCAATTATGTGGATGGTTTTCCTAATATTAAATCATCCTTCCATTCCTCATATAAATCTCACCTGATCATAGTGAATAATTCTTGTGAATAATCCTTGCTAGTATTCTATTTAAGATTTTTGCATCTATGTTCATTAAGGAGATTGATCTATAGTTTTCTTTCTCTGTTTTTGACCTGCCTAGCTTTAGAATCAGTACCATATTTGTGTTATAAAAGGAATTAGGTAAAACTCCTTCTTTGCTTATTTTATTAAATAATTTGTATAATATTGGGAATAGTTGTTCTTTAAATAAAATTTGATAGAATTCTCTTGTGAATCCATGTGGCCCTGGGGATTTTTTCTTAGGAAGTTATTTGATGGCTTGTTCAATTTCTTTTTCTGAGATGGGATTTACCTTCTTTTTTATTTATTTTTTGTTAGATTTTTATAGTTTGAGAAGGGAAAGTTAAAGTTTGCCACAATTATTATTTTGTGATCTATTTCCAAATGTAGTTCATTTAGTTTTTCCTTTAAAAATCTGAGTGCTATAACACTTGATGAATACAAGTCTGATACTGATAATGTTTCATTATTCATCAGACCTCCAAACATAATATAGTTACTCTTTTCTTTTCATTTATGTTGCTCTAATCATGATGTGTACATTGTTTTTGCTAATTCATTTATTTCATTCTGCATTATTTCACATAATTCCTCCCATGTATCTCTTAATTCTTTTAATGTATTGTTTCTTAACATGCAATGATATTCTACTACATTCTGTTGCTAATGCTCACTTAGTTTTCAGTTCTTTTGCTACCACAAAAAATGCTGCTATTAATATTTTGGTATATATAGATAGAATCTTTGCATCCTTCTCTGACCTCCTAGGGGTACATAACTAACACTGGGATCTCTGAGCAAAAGGTATGGACATTTTGGTTACTTTCTTAGCATACTTGCAATTATTTTCCAGAAACATTTCATCAATTTATAATTTATAAGAGTATACTTACTATCATGCCTTTTCATGCCCCTTTCAATACTATTTCATCTTTTGTCATCATGTTAATTTACTATATATGCAGTAAAGTATAAAAAGAAGTATAAATTGATATCTAGTTATTACTTATTTAGAACATTTTCATAATGAAATTCCTCAATTGGTCTAATCATTCTAGAAAGCAACTTGGAATTCTGATTTTTAATGACTTTGACACAGATTGCACATCTATTTATATGTAATGAGGAAATTGAATAGAAGGGTGTGAAATGTTTCATGTACCATCAACTATAGCTGATATGTTGGTTGGCAAAAAAAAAAAAAAAACTTCTTTTTCTAACTATATTGCAAGGGAAGGCTTGAAAGATTGGAAAGAGAAATAGCCAGAAATAAATGTAATACAAATATCAATAAAAAGGCTCATATATTTTAAAAAGATAATAGTATAAATGTTAATATCTGAACTTAATTACCGTCATTTTCTATGACTATATCACATAAAAAAAATAAAAAAGGGGAAAGTTTATCTAGACATCTAATGATCTACAGATCAAAATCAAACTGAACGAAGGATTATACCAATTATTGACTTATTTTGTCACTGAAATAGTTTGCTGATTGTGTTTATACTATCTCCCTTTATTTAAACAGATTTTGTGTTAAGCCCCAAGTCCTGTTTATTAAGAGGTACTTAATGCTTTTTTCTCATGATAATGAGAACTTCATGACATGTTTTTGTTTAACTCAAACCTATTCCCTGATGAAGTTTTCATTATTCTAAGTGTTCTGCCTTCTAGCACTAGTTTATCTATTAAATTTTAGCATCAAAAAGAATTAAAGAAAACTGATATTGAGGCTAAAGTATTAGCTGAAATGTACCCCACCACACATCATGACTAATATGTGCTATGTGTAAGTTTTTCATTAACTTACTTCTTTTAAGAAGTGGTCCTTCCTAAAATCATACACACATACATTTTGACCCAGTCTAACACAGTGAGGTAAAGTTGCAAGTTATCAAAATATTTACTTTTTTCAAGTTGTTGTCAACATTCTCCTGGAACTTGTAAGTGGAAAGAATCAGAAAGATGGGCATCACTATTTTTGAAACTGATTTAATAAGTTCCAGAGGAGTGTACTCCTGTCATTCTGTGATCATATGCAATTCAGCCTTAGCCAACGTTTTCAAGCTTAATTGCTACAATTAGCTTAATTTATTTTTTTAAATAGAAAGAGATAAGATAAATGGCATAAGGAGAAAGACAATGGCTAAACTGAAAATTAGAAGATCTTCCCTGTTGTTCCATTTTGCCTCAGACTAGCTGGGTGGAGGTGCTTAAGACACCTTCTGTGTTTTGACCCATCAATCAATCAACAAGCATTTATTAAATACTTACTAATGTGCCAAGTATGGAGAAGGCATACAAAGAATAATTGAAAACCATCCCATTTTGCAATGATTTTATGGTCTAATGAGGGAGACAAGTATATAGTTATTTAAAACTATATACAAAGTAGATACAACTTAACATTATGGGGAAAGCACTAGGAGTAGGAAAGCGAGAAATGCAGTCTATTGAAAGTGCCTTTTTAGCTAAATTTTTAAGGAAAACAGGAATTCTATGAGGCTGAAGTTAGGAGAGAGATCATTCCAGGCACTGAGTTCAGTCAATTCAAAGATGTGAAGATGAGAAAAGAGTGCTCCTTGTGAAGAGTAGCAAGCAGGGTAATGGCTGAATTGTAGAGTATGTGAAGAGAAGTAATATGAAAGAAGATTTGTATAGAAAGGAACAAGGTTGTAAAGAGCCTTAGATGGCAAACAGAGAAGCTTAAATTTGATGTTAGAGGTAATAGGAAACTAATAGGATTTATTGAGCAGGGGGTGGGAAAAGAAGGATTATGTGGTTAGATGTGCTTTGAGAAAGTCACATAACAACTTGGAAGAGTCTAGAAGTTACAAAGAGAAACAAAGGATATGCTGATAACCAGTTCCTTGGTAGTAAGAGATAGCTTCCAAAGTCACTTGCATCTCTAAATGCTATGAGACTCAACAAAAAAACAAGCATTTATTAAGTATTATAAAAATTTCCCCCTGTTTTCTGCTTCACTTTTAATGTGGGCAATTGATTTTGTTTGTGCAAAAACTAATATCAAAATTATCCATTTTTATATCCCATAATGCTTTCTATCTCTTATTTGATCCTAAATTCTTCCCTTATTCATAGATCTGACAGGTAGATCATTCATGCTCCCCTAGGCTATTTATATCACTCTTTATGACTAAATTATCTAACCATTTTTATCTTATTTTGGTATATGTTATGAGATGTTGGTCTATAACCTAGTTTCTGCCAAACTTTTAAGTGTTTTCCAATTATCAAAGCAGTTTTTGTCAAATAGGAATATCCTGTCTGAAAAGCTGGGATCTTTGAGTTTATCAAACACTATATTGCTTTGGTCATTACCTCCTGTGTATTGTGTACCCAATCTATTCCACTAATATAATGCTCTTTCTTTTAACCAGAACCATATTGTTTTGACTATTATCATTTTGTAATACAGTTTGAGATTTGTTATGGCTATGCCACCTCCACATTTTTTTCATTAATTACTTTGATATCCTTGAGCTTTTATTCTTCAAGATGATTTTCTTATTATTTTTTCTACCTTTACAAAATAATTTTTGGTAGTTTAATTAGTTTGGTAATAATAACATAAGTAATATAAGTAAATTAATTTAGGTAAAATTGTCATTTTGATTATATTGACTTAGTCTATCAATGAGCAACTAATATTTTTCTAATTGTTCAGATCTGACTTTATTCATGGGAAAGGTGTATTGTGGAGAGAGAATTAGACTCTCAGTTTATTTTTAATGCGTAATCAGTCAGCAGACTTTAAGTACACCTACTTAGTACCTAGCTAACCATTAAGTAAGAGAGCTCACAAGTCACTAGTTCACCCCCCCAAGGCAATAAGTGCTGCCCCACCTTGGGCAGTGCTAGGCAAATTGGGGGGCTATGATTGGTTCCCATAAAATAGGAGAGAGACAGAAAGTGGCATAGAAAAAGGACTATAAAAGGTAAGACCAATGGACAAAATTCACTCTTTGCTTCCTTGGTTCTTTGGTGAGAAGACCCTCTCTCAGTTGGTGCTTTGAAGGGACAATCTCTTTAGTGTGAGCTCTGATGAGATTCTTGGTGGTCTTAGCTTCATGTTCCCTGAAGACTGCTGGCAGTTTTTCAGCATCTCCCAGCTCTTTGGATTTTAGCTTCCTAATTAGGACTTTGGATTTTGGTAAGACTTGCTTTCAGATCTGCATTTGAAGTCTAGGATTAGAGTTTTTGTAGCTAGGTAATTTTTTTCCTACTTCTTTCCTATATTTCTTATGTCTACCCAGTTTTAAATAAAAGCAGCTAATATTTTTTATGACTTAAGGGTTAATATTTTATAAATGGCAACCACAATCTTTTATAACTCTCATATTTAGTCTAATCTAATTTTAAAACATACAGTGTAATTGTGGAAGCAGTTCTGACTTGTGAGAATAGATTATTAAATTTTCAGTGTGATCATTTACATTTCAGAAATAAGGATTTAATTTATTGTTTCATTGGCTATATATACTTAATAAAGATTAACAATGCAAATTAAACTTAAAGCACATTTATATCTTTCCAGAGTGCAGGTGTTAAATATATACCAGTGTACTCTTGTTTTGTTATGTAGACATTACTTGAGTTCTGAGGATATGCAATAAAAGATTTGGGAAATGAAGTCAGTATCAGACTGAAAAAAAAATAGTGACTGGAGGCTAATTAATAATAATAATAATAAATATCTATATAACAGTTACTCAAAGTGTTTTATATTCATTATCTCATTTGAATGTCATGATACCCATAGAGTAGAGAATGAAGGTAACCTTCAGGGGTCAGAAGCACAGCCAGAAGGATGAAGTTGGCTGTACTATAGCCCTCTTCAAAATGCAGGTCCTAGGAAGAATTAACTAATGGGGCAAACATAAGAGAGGAATATTCCAGAATGAAAAAGCCATAGGTTCCAGTATAACACTGCAACTAAGTCATGATGTTGATGGTTGGGGGGGAAATCAGGATGGGAATAAAAAATACTAGTCTTACCAAAAGATCAAGATTTAAGTTCTAGCTTATAGAATTACTTGATATGTGATACAACCTCTTTATGTCTCAGTTTTCTTATCTATAAAATGAAGAGAATAATAGCTGCATTTTTTTGTTTTAGTTTTTAAAACATTATTTTATTTGGTCATTTTCATACATTGTTCATTGGAAACAGATCATTTTCGTTTCTACCCCCCCAAGCCCCCCGCCACCCCTTCCCTAGCCGAGGCGCGATTCGTCTGGGTATCACCTGTGTCCTTGCTCTGAACCCATTTCATTGTTGTTGGTATTAGCATTAGGGTGCTTCTTTAGCTTCTCTCCTCCATCATGTCCCCTCAACCTCTGTAGTCAGGCAGTTGCTTTTCCTCTGTGTTTTTACTCCCTCAGTTTGTCCTCTGCTTGAGGATAGGTTTGTTTGTTTTTTTTTTTTTCTCGTAGATCTCTGCAGGTTGTTCAGGGACACTGTAAAGCCATTGCTGGAGAAATCCATTACGTTCTCTTCTACCACAATGTGTCAGTCTCTGTGTACAATGTTCTCCTGGTTCAGCTACTCTCACTCTGCATCACTTCCTAGAGGTCATTCCAGTTCACATGGAATTCCCCCACTTTATTATTCCTTTGAGCACAATAGGATTCCATCACCAACATATACCACAATTTGTTCAGGGCATCCCCTCATTTTCCAATTTTTGGCCACCACAAAGAGCGCAGCTATGAATATTCTTGTACAAGTCTTTTTCCTTATTATCTCTTTGGGGTACAAACCCAGCAGTGATATGGCTGGATCAAAGGGCAGACAGTCTTTTATCGCCCTTTGGGCATAGTTCCAAATTGCCCTCCAGAAAGGTTGGATCAATTCACAACTCCACCAGCAATGCATTAATGTCCCTACTTTGCCACACCCCCTCCAGCATTCATTACTTTCCTTTGCTGACATATTGAACAATCTTCTAGGTGTGAGGTGATACCTCAGAGTTGTTTTGATTTGCATCTCTCTGATTATAAGAGATCTAGAACACTTTTTCATGTGCTTATTAATAGTCTTGATTTCTTTAACTGAAAATTGCCTATTCATATCCCTTGCCCATTTTTCAATTGGAGAATGGCTTGATTTTTTGTACAACTGGTTTAGCTCTTTATAGATTTGAGTAATTAGACCTTTGTCAGAGGTTTTTGTTATAAAGATCATTTCCCAATTTGTTGTTTTCCTTCTAATTTTAGTTACATTGGTTTTGTTTGTACTAAACCTTTTTAATTTGATGTATTCAAAATTATTTATTTTGCATTTTGTAACTCTTTCTAAGTCATCCTCGGTTTTAAAATCTTTCCCTTCCCAAAGGTCTGACATGTATACTATTCTGTGTTCACCTAATTTACTTATAGTTTCCTTCTTTATATTCAAGTCATTCGCCCATTCTGAGTTTATTTTGGTGTAGGGTGTGAGGTGTTGATCCAAACCTAATCTCTCCCACACTGTCTTCCAATTTTCCCAGCAGTTTTTATCAAATACTGGATTTTTGAACCAAAAGCTGGGGTCTTTGGGTTAGTCAAAGACTGTCTTGCTGAGGTCATTTACTCCAAGTCTATTCCACTGATCCTCCTTTCTGTCTCTTAGCCAGTACCAAATTGTTTTGATGACCAATGCTTTGTAATATAGTTTGAGATCTGGGACTGCAAGGCCACTTTCCTTTGTATTTTTTTTCCTTATTTCCCTGGATATCCTTGATCCTTTATTCTTCCAAATGAACTTTGTTATCGTTTTCTCTAATTCAGTAAAATAGTTTTTTGGTAGTTCAATGGGTATGGCACTAAATAGATATATAAGTTTGGGTAGGATGGTCATTTTTATTAGGTTAGCTCATCCCACCCATGAGCAATCAATGTTTTTCCAATTGTTTAGATCTAGTTTTAATTGTGTGGAGAGTGTTTTGTAGTTGTGTTCATATAGTTCCTGTGTTTGTCTCGGCAGATAGATTCCTAAGTATTTCATATTGTCTCGGGTGACTTTAAATGGAATTTCTCTTTCTAATTCTTGCTGCTGAACTGGGTTGGAGATATATAGAAATGCTGATGACTTATGTAGGTTTATTTTGTATCCTGAAACTTTGCTAAAATTGTTCATTATTTCGATTAACTTTTTGGTTGATTCCCTAGGATTCTTTAAGTAAATCATCATATCATCTGCACAGAGTAACAGCTTGGTCTCCTCATTGCCAATTTTAATACCTTCAATTCCATTTTCTTCTCTAATTGCTACTGCTAGTGTTTCTAGTACAACATTAAATAATAAAGGTGATAATGGGCATCCTTGTTTGACTCCTGATCTTATTGGGAAGGCTTTGAGTTTTTCCCCATTGCAGATTGTGTTTGCTGATGGTTTTAAGTATATACTGTTTATTATTTTTAGGAAAGGCCCCCTTCTATTCCTATACTTTCTAGTGTTTTCACTAGGAATGGGTGTTGTATTTTGTCAAAGGCTTTTTCTGCATCTATTGAGATAATCATGTGATTATTGTCAGTTTGCTTGTTATATGGTCAATTATGTGGATGGTTTTCCTAATATTGAACCATCCTTGCATTCCTGGTATGAATCCTACCTGATCGTAGTGGATAACACTTGTGATGACTTGCTGGAGTCTTTTTGCTAGTATCCTATTTAAGATTTTTGCATCTATATTCATTAGGGAGATTGGCCTAAAGTTTTCTTTCTCTGTTTTTAACCTGCCTGGCTTTGGAATCAGTACCATGTTTGTGTCATAAAAGGAGTTTGGTAGAACTCCCTCTTTGCTTATTATGTCAAATAGTTTGTATAGTATTGGGATTAACTCTTCTCTGAATGTTTGATAGAATTCACTGGTGAATCCATCTGGACCTGGGAATTTTTTCTTATGGAGTTCTTTGATGGCTTGTTCAATTTCTTTTTCTTATAGGGGGTTGTTTAGGTAATTTATTTCTTCTTCTTTTAGCCTAGGCAATTTATATTTTTGTAAGTATTCATCCATATCACTTAGATTGCCATATAATTGGGCATAGTAGTTTTTAATGATTGCCTTGATTTCCTCTTCATTAGAGGTGAGGTCTCCCTTTTTATCTTGGATACTGTCAATTTGTTTTTTTCTTTCTTTTTTTTAATTATACTGACTAGTACTTTGTTAATTTTATTTGTTTTTTTCAAAGTACCAGTTTCTAGTCTTATTTATTAAATCAATAGTTCTTTGACTTTCAATTTTATTAATTTCTCCTTTGATTTTTAGGATCTCTAATTTAGTCTTCATCTGAGGGTTTTTAATTTGTTCACTTTCTAGTTTTTTTAATTTGCATGCCCAATTCATTGACCTCTGCCCTTCTTAATTTGTTTATATATGAACTCAAGGATATAAATTTCCCCCTGAGTACTTCTTTGGCTGCATCCCATAGGTTTTGAAAGGATGTCTCACCATTGTCATGTTCTTCATTGAAGTTATTAATTGTTTCTACGATTTGTTCTTTAGCTGGTTTTGGAGTATCATATTGTTTAATTTCCCATTAATTTTTTATTTATCTATCCATGTACCCTTACTAATTATTATTTTTATTGCATTGTGGTCTGAGAAGGTTGCATTTATTATTTCTGCCCTTTTGCATTTGTTTGCAATGATTTTGTGCCCTAGTACATGGTCAATTTTTGTGAATGTACCATGTACTGCTGAAAAGAAGGTGTATTCCTTTTTGTCCCTATTTATTTTTCTCCATATCTCTACTAACTCTAATTTTTCTAAGATTTCATTTGCTTCTCTCACCTTTCTTATTTATTTATTCATTTGATTTATCTAGTTCAGATAGGGGAAGGTTCAGATCTCCAACTCGTATAGTTTTTCTATCTATTTCATCCTTGAGCTCCTCTACTTTCTCCTTTAAAAATTTGAATGCTCTGCCATTTGGTGCATACATATTGAGTACAGATATTTCCTCGTTGTCTATACTGCCTTTTTTCAGGATGTAATTACCTTCCCTATCTCTTTTAACTAGATTTATTTTTACTTTGGCTTTGTCCGATATTATGATTGCTACTCCTGCCTTCTTTTTATCATTTGATGCCCAATAGACTTGGCTCCATCCTCTTACTTTCAGACTATGCATATCTACCTTCCTCATGTGTGTTTCATGCAGACAGCATATGGTAGGGTTTTGGATTCTAATCTACTCTGCTATTCACTTGCGTTTTATGGGTGAGTTCATTCCATTCACATTCAGATTTATGATTACTAGCTCTGTATTTCCCAGCATTTTGATTTCTACTCCTGGTCCTGCCTTTTCTTCCTTCATTATTTCCTTCTATACCAATGTTTGTTTATAGTCAGTCCCCTCCTGTTCCCCCCCTTATTTTACTTCCCTTTCTATACCCCTCCCTTCTTATTCCCTCCCATATTTTCCCCTGTAGTCTTTTTAAAATTCCCCCCACTCTCTCCCTCCCTTGTACTGCTTCCCTCCCCACCAGTCCATTTTTGACCCTTCTACTCCCTTATAGAGCGCAAATCTATTCTCTTCCCCAATGGATTGGGTTGTTCTTCCCTCTTTGGGTCAGTTTCAAAGTATGTATGAGTTGAGTATTTCCTATCTCCAACCTCTTTACCCTTCCAGTGTATCGATGTTCTCCCCTCTCCCGCCATGAACTTCTTTTTGACATATAAATTTACCCCCGTTTGTTTCTTTTCCCATTGCTTTTAGTCATAACCTCTTTTCTTTTTCTTTTTAGCTCTAGTCATGTATATATATATATATACATACATACATACATACACATGTACATGTATTTATGCATGCATATATCTATACACCTGTTTATATCTTGTCCTTTCATCCTATACAGTTTGTCACTGTTCCCTCTGAGTGTAGTTTTTCTAGCTACTCAGGTGATAGCAACAGTTTTTAAGAGTTACCAATGGCCTCTTTTCTTATAGGGATACATATCATTTTAACTTATTGAGTCTCTTAAAAAAAATTTACCCCTCTTTTTTTAATTACCTTTTGATGATTCTCTTGAGTTCTGTGGTTGGACATCAAATTTTCTGTTCAGGTCTGGTCTTTTATTGATGAATGCTTGGAACTCTTCTGTTGTGCTAAATGACCATACTTTCCCCTGCAAGAATATAGTTAGTTTTGATGGGTATTTTATTCTTGGCTATAGATCTAGTTCCCTTGCTTTCCAAAATATCGTATTCCAAGCCTTTCAGTCCTTCAGTGTTGGTGCAGCCAGATCCCATGTTAACCTCACCATGTTTCCATGGTATCTGAATGGCTTCTTCTTGGCAGCTTGTAATATTTTTTCTTTCATCTGATTGTTTTTTAATTTGGCTAAAACATTTCTTGGTGTTGTCAGTTGGGGATTAAATACAGGAGGTGATCTGTGAATTCTTTCAATCTCTACTTTCCCCTCTTGTTCTAGGATCTCAGGACAGTTTTCCTGGATAATTTCCTCTAGTATTATGTCCAGGCTTTTTCTTTTGTCGTGGTCTTCTGGTAGTCCAATTATTCTTAAATTGTCTCTTCTTGAACGATTTTCTAAATCGTCTGTTTTGTAAATGAGGTGCTTCACATTTTCCTCAATTTTTTTCATTCTTTTTGTTTTGTTTTATAGTGTCCTGCTGCCTTGTGAGTTCACTTGATTCTAGTTGTTTTATTCTGGTTCTTAAAGATTGGATTTCATCTCTAGCTTTTTGGTCATTTTTCCTTCTGGTCTGATTTTCTTTGAAGATCGTCTTTCATCCTCTTTACCTGATCTTTCAACTCCTTTGCCTCATCTTTCATCTCCTTTGCCTCATTTTCCAACTGGTTGATTTTGGTTTTCAGGACACTATTTTCTCATTTTAGTTCAAGTGCCTCTGTTTCCAGATGACTTATCTTAATTTTTAAGTTCTTTTCCCAATTGTCTTCAGCCTCTCTTAGTTGTGTTTTGAGTTCTTCCACAGCCTGTATTCAATTCGCTGGGATTTCTGGTTTATAGTTTGCTGATCTCTCCCCCTCTGTTCCATTTGGTGAGTAGTAGTTGTCTATTGTAGTTTCTTTCTTCTTTTTCTGTTGTTTGCTCAAATTCACCTCTTCTTTACTCCCCGTATTCGTCTGTGCTCTTGTTCCTCTCATTTTTTTTTGTTTTTTGGGGACTTCTATCAGTCTCCCCTCTTGGAGCTTTAACAGAGGATCTCTTAGTGTAATCTCTGGGGGAGCATTGTTGGGGGTTTGAGCTTCCCTGTCCTCTGGAGGCTTTTGATTGGCTTAAAGTTCAGCAGTCACTGAGGATGGGTGGGGAGCCTGGGCTTCCCTGCGTTCTGGAGACTTTTAATGGGATTAAGTTCATCTTGTTTGGGCTGGGTTTACTCTGAGTTTTAAACTTCCTGGATGGCTGGAGCAAATATGGAGGATCTCCAAAGCTCTGTCCAGGCTGCCAGGTCTATGCTCCTTGTAGCCTGCCATCTTGACTCCACCTCTAGGTTTCTGTTTTTTCAGAAGACCCTGTTCTCTAAGGGGGGTAAGGCTCCTGATGGGATTAGGTTCAGCTGGTTTGGACAGAATGAGCCCTGAAGCAAAAAACCTCCTCCTCCATAATCTCTGTTGAATGCCAGGAGACTGGCCCAGGTTTTTTTTAAGGTAAGCCCTTCGCTGGCCCTTAAGTTTTTGTTCTTTCAGAAGCTCTGAGGGCTCCTGATGGGATTAGGTTCAGCTGGTGTGGGCCAAATGATGCCAGAACCAAAAAAAAAAAAAACCCTCCTCCTCTACAATCTGTGTTGAATGCCCGGAGACTGGCCCAGATTACTTTCAAGGTAAGCTCTTTGGAGCAACCCCTTTGCCAGCCCTGAGGTTTCTGTCCTTTCAGTAGCTCTGAGGGCTCCTGATGGCATTGGGTTCAGCTGGTGTCCTAAAGCTGGGACCTCCCTTGAGACTCAGTTGGAAGGACACAGCCAGGGGGCTACAGACTTCCCCCTTCTCTCTATGTTTCCCTGCTGTCTGTGTTGGGCACCCCAGAGCCTGGCTCAGGTTGCTTTCAAGGTGAGTCCTTCAGAATAGCCAGCCCTGAGGCCTTTTGCTGGCCCTGAGGTTCCAGCTGCTGTGGTGGGCTCGGCACTCTGGGTTGGGGGGATGGGTCCTGGGACCTTCCTTCTGCCTACCCCTTAGATCCGAGTGATCTAGGGTTCTGGATTTTGGGGGGCCATACCTTTTGATCCAGGTCCAGGAGGAGGGTTCCCCAGGTCTATCCTGTTGTTCAGCTTGAATTTCGGTGTCCTAGGAGCACTCAGTTTGCAATCTGTAAGGAAGATTTACAGGTCTGAACTTTCGCTGCTTCTACGCCTCCATCTTGACAGGAAGAGTTGCTTATTTTTGGCTCAGGTTGCTTTCAAGGTGAGTACTCAGAGTCCTGAGGTTCCCACTGCTGCCTTGGGCTCAGCACTCTGGGTTGGGGGGGATGGGTACTAGGACCTTCCTTCTGCCTACCGCTTAGATCCAAGTGATCTAGGGTTGTGGCTTTTGGGGGTCTGTACCTTTTGATCCAGGTCCAGGAGGAGGCTTCCCCAGGTCTATCCTGTTGTTCAGCTTGAATTTCGGTGTCCTAGGAGCACTCAGTTTGAGATCAGTAAGGAAGGGTTTCTAAGGTCTGAACTTTCACTGCTTCTACACTACCATCTTGACCGGAAGTCCCCAATAGCTGCATTTTTACTGTCAACCCCACAGAGTTAGTATGAGGAAAGCACTTTGTAAAACTTCATATGCTATAAATATATTATAATAAAAGTTTAAATTGATTCAGAGAAGAGTGATACTAAATATTAATATTATAGTCAGGACAGAATGCCATAGCCACTTCAGAGTCTAGAGTTCACATATAGCATCCAGGCCCATATGTGAAACATAACTGACTCTGTGTAGTCCTTAGAAGTTTTCTATAATTTATAAGAGCTATTGATTAACTTTGGCAAAAATGAATTTCTGCATCAAAAGTTCTAAAGATCTACAGTGCAAAACTTATTTCTTTTTCGTCTTTGAATCTCCAAGCACCTAGCACAGTATCCGGTACATGCTTAGTACATGAAATAATCAATAATAAATAATTGCATCTGCCTGCTTAAATTCTATTGGTATTGGGGAGGAAATGAGAGAATAGTAGGAATTTATAGACTGTATGCAAATAAGTAGAATATATCACAAGGTCAAAGGAAAGATTTTTATTTAAAACATTTTAACACAGAAAATGCTTTAATCTAATAGTGCTCAAGGAAGGATGCATGAAAGTTTGTAGCTGAACTAGCCAGTTAGACCTTATAAGAAAAGAAGAATATGAAATTGATAAAGATTTTAAAGCAAGAAATCAGGAATGCTGAAAATAGGTATAGATAAATTAGAGGTAGTTAAGTGGCACAAGTGGATAGAGTGAAGTGTCTTCAGTCAGAAAAACCTAAAGACAAGCTAAGGTCACATCTGATCCCAGATGCATTCTGGTTAAGTGACCATGAGGCAAGTCATCTTTCTAAACAGAGAGAAAGAGAAAGATACACACATGCACGCACACATACTCACACACTTTTATAGAACTTTATTAATTTTTGCTCTTAAATAGAAATATCATGAATCCTCAAGTTCAAATTATTGGAATAGCAATAAGATTTTTTATTTTGTTGCTACTGAAAATATTTCAAACAATTACTTCATCAATGAAGGTACAGATACTCTCTTCCCCTTATTCAGATCAGCAACATCCTTAATATTCTAGAGTCTTAGAGTAGCACCCATAGTCACTTAGTTTGTGTTTGAGGCAGGACTAAAACCCAAGTGTTCTTGATACTAAAGCCAGACTTTATATACTATTGTACACTAATTCTTTAGAGAAATACATACCTTAATGTTAACATATCATTCATAAAATACCATTGATATATATGCCATTCATATCACTTTCCTATTATCTAACTCCATTTTTTGGCTTTCAATCAGAAATCTCAGGTATTCTCATATGTATTAAAACACTTAAGGAGAGAAAATAAATAAGGATTTAGGTTAAAACAAAAATTATATGTTTTCATATTAATGGTAACAAGAACAAGATTTATTTTCCTACTGATTTGTCTAATTTTAGCAAATACTTTGGCATTCAGCTATTTTGTACATGTTTTCTACAGCTGCTTACTAGAATCTTCAAGAATGTTTTAAAGTTAATTTTCATGTCAAATGGGTTGAAGTTTTCAAATTTAATTTTTAGACATAATGGTACTAACCTATGACTTCTTTTGATGAATAGGCCTCAGCTCTCTCTGTCATGTGTTAGTATCATTATGTTGTATACTTTGTAAGAAGGAGCAACTCTTATCATTCACTCATATTGCTGGGGGTAACTGGAGAATTTAAATGACCAGTCAGCATTTGGAGAACATGAATTATTTGGTTCACAGTGTAACTAAAACTGTTATTTTTCCTCCTTGGATCAATATTATTAACAATCTTGTTAAAAGCTGGAAATTGTTTTCAGAAATCTGATATACTCTTTCAAAGTGAAGTTGTCCCATAATCGTAGGTAACTAAGCTTTGTAGTTCTCAGTTTCTCCAGGGACACAATAGAGGTCATGTTTATTTCCAAAATACTTAGAGATTTTTATGAAAATAATTTCTTATTTTAAATGAGAATCATTCTTTTCCATATTAAATTTAGATCATGGTTGTTTTGATTAAATTAAATTTAAAATAAATCAAGTCATACAATAGAGGATTGAAAATCTGAATATCTACAATTCATAAATATCTCAAATCCAGACTGGCTGTCAAATTCTATGTTCTTCTACATGATATTTTTGCAGAGTAGAAATAAGAAAGGATTTAAAGTACTGTGAAATAATTATAGCAAAAGTTCATTACATATTTAACCTCTATTTTAGACGACATAATTTTTTCCTAGGAACAGAAAAAGGGGAGAATTTGAGCTAAGTAGTAGGGAATGATTATGGTCAAGGTTCATTAATGTTTTAACAGTATTTAAAACCTATGTTAGACAGAAGGCATTTTTCTGTGTTATAATATGTCCTGACCACTATCCTCCATATCTCACAGGTCCACACATAATTTGATTTCACAGTTGTCCAGGTTCTGTATTTGTTGCTGAAATTATTTTCAGAGGCAGAGCATTAAATGGAAAGGAGCATTGCACTTGGGTTTTGAAATCAATCAATTTGACTAACCTTAGGCATGATCTTGGTCTAGTTTTTCCATTTCTCCAGCCCCCAATTACTTCATTTGTAAAATGTAGATGAATGGAATAGACTTAATGATTTTTATAGGACCTTCAAGCACTTTCTGGGACTCTATCCTCAAAAAATCAGTACAATTATTAACCAGTCTTTCTTCCCTCTGACTACAGTCTCTAATAATGGCCTGTTAAATTTAAGAGGTCAAATACCTGATTTGAAGTACTAACTAGCTCTCCTTTTTGTAACTTATATGACCTGAAGCAACTCACTTGACCACTTTGGGTCTTAGTTTTTTCTTCTATAAAAGGAGGCAGTTGGACTAGATGACCTACCTAAAAGGAATCTTTGAGTTTTAAACCTAGGACTTAATTCTCAATGTAGCAACAAAATTATTTGCAAGGTTATGATGCAGTAGAATAGTACTAGATTTTAATTCACAAGATTAAGTTCAAAACCAAGCTCTATCATCTGTGAGACTTTATAAAAGTCATTGAATCCCCTGGGTCTCAGTATCTTTATTCACAAAATTAGGGAATTGGACTCCATGACTTCTAAGATCCTTTCAAAACTAGCTCTAAATCATGAAAAGTATGATTCTTCCTAAAATAACTAACAGTATTTCCAAAGCATACAAATAAAGAGCCATTTTGTTGAGGCTGACTATTAGCTACCAAATTCATCTAACTGATTAGAGACATTTCTGGAAATTTTAGGTCTCAACAAATTTAAGTCACTCACTTCCACTTGCTGACACCAAGAGCAGCCAATAATAACAGGGAATATTAAATTGTTATTTTTTAAGTAGATTTCAAAAATCTCAGTTCTCTTGCCCTCTCAATATATTCTTCCCTTGGGCCATATTTTTTTAAAGTTTATTTAATTAATTTATTTAGAATATTTTCCCATAGTTACATGAATTGTGTTTTTTCCCTCCCCTCCTCACACCTCCCTCCCATAGCCAACAAACAATTCCACTGGGTTTTACATGTGCCATTGATCAAGACCCATTTCCATATTATTAATATTTCTTGGGTGATCATTTAGAGTCTACATCTCCAATCATATCCCCATCAAACCATGTGATCAAGCAATTGTCTTTCTTCTGCGTTTCTACTCCCACAGTTCTTTCTCTAAATGTGTGCTGGGAGCCATCAGGCCATGACGCCTTGACAGAGTCATGTGTGGTAACTAAGGAGGCCACAAAGTGGCCCTTGGCAAGATGTGATTGCCCACTCAGTCCCCCCTACATGACCTCTCATCAATACCCCTTATCTATGAAATTGACATGATTACTATTCTTCCTAGTCTCAAAAGGAATAATGCAAGAGCAAAATACCTGTACCCTAATTCTCTAAAACATCACCAAAAGAATCAGACCCTCAAACCCTATCCCAAAAGACTATCATGGGTTAACTTTTACTTAGGTACATAATCCCCAGTGAAACCACAGCTACAGACCAAGCCCAAAACTTTCTCACTCACAGAAACCTATTCTCATGAAGCCAACACACAAATCAATCATAAAGGCCCATACAAAATGTACAGGTACATTAAGCTTCAATATGCCTCAGTGACTTGACTTCACAAACCAGTAACTTACCAGTGGGAAACTCACTAGTAAACCCTGAGAAATGACCAGTCTAATATTAAATTTTAATTGTATTCCCAGTACCCCTCAACCTCAATGATATGATTGTTGAATTGTCTTTTAAGAACTGTTGATTAATTATTCCATTTTATTAAAAGCAATAAGTAATTTTCTTTGATTGTTTGTAAACTCAAAACTTCTCACAGGGTAATGAGAAAATTAAGCCAACTGAGATGAAATCATTTATCTTGTATGCTGTCTGTAATCACAATATAAGAATATAGAATGTTAATCAAGTTAAAAGTTAATGTTTCACTTTTCCAATTATCTCTCTTTGAACAAGTGTGTTGGGTAATGTATCTGTGTACCTAGAAAATGGATATAAAAATAAACACCAGGCCTGGGGATGGCAGAGCAGCTATCAGATGCAAAGCAGTCCCATGGCCGTAATGATTAAGCTGTCTTCTGTTCTTTTTTTGACTGATCATTGACCACCTGTCAGGAACCCTGGAGTCACGAGTAAGGGTAGACCTAGCCTGTGGCAGATGTGGATAGTGTTCTTTCTCATAAGTCCCTCAGAATTGTCCTGGATCATTGCATTGCTGCTAGTAGAGAAGTCCATTACATTCAATTGTACCACAGAGCATCTGTCTCTGTGCGTAATGTTCTCCTAGTTCTCCTCCTTTCACTCTGCATCAATTCCTGGGGGTTGTTCCAGTTCACATGGAATTCCCCTTGGAGCATATCTTTCATTCATCTATTCATTCATTGAATGACAACTTTTGATCTAATTCCTTAGGAACAAAGTCCTGTCTAGTTACATTAAAAATGATCATTTATCTTGTTAAGTTTCAATTCCATGTAAATCATTTGATACAGGAGGTTTCACAAGAATATTCTCCCTCCCTCCCTCCCTGTGACTTAAAGAATATTACAAGCATACCCCTCTCTTTCTCATCTTAGTGTCACTCAATCCTTCTTCACAAATGGGAAACCAAATTTCCCCATCTTTATAATCCTGGGTTTCTTGTTTTTTCATTCCCTCAAAATTGAATGTCAACTATGAGAAAACACATTTCTAGGTTTTGGATCTATGAGAGCCTTGAACCTAATTTGTTTTGCAACCATATGCTGCATTTATCAAATACATAGAGGAATGTGTTTTGTTCTCCTGCTTCTCCTTACTTCACTTTTCATCGCACCCTTTGATGCATCTAAAGGTACATTTCTGTCCAGAAATCCCTAATAAAGCCTTTAAATAACTGATTCTGGGAGTTGAGAAACCCAGGATCAAGGTGGGGTGGAGAGGAATATAATATTAAAAATTAATGTTGGCGACTCCATTTTTGCTTTATTAACTATTTTAGAAATATAATTTTCAATTCCATACAAGTCATCTGATTTAGGTTTCGCAAGAGTACTCCCCCTCCCTACTGTCACCTAACTTAAAGAATATCATAAAATACCTCTCTGCCTCTTAAATCAGTGTTTCCCAACATCTCTCCACTAATGAGAAATCAAATGTCTCAATCCCTTTTGTCCTCTTTTCCCCCATTTTTTACTCCCTCCAAATTGTTGTGAAAAATTAAGCTTCTGAGTCCTCAGTTTTACTGAGAGCCTTGAACCTGGCTTGTTTTACAACCATATGCATTAATAAATAAGTCATTTGGTTGAAACTCAGTTTCCTTTTTATTCCATTGTGACAATGTTGAAGACACTAGTTAGGTAATGGTATATCCTACTGAGTTTTATTTAGAAATTCTCTGTCTACAAATGAAGGCGAACTCCTGGAACCTCTGTGAATATAAAAAAGACCCAATTTATTTTGATGCCTATAATTAATATCATATTCTAGCAAATCACAACCAGGAACCAATTCAAACCAACAAATATTTCTAAAAGGCTTGTAATTAAAAGGTACCATGCTAAGAAGCAGAGATACAAAAATAGGTATGATAGAGGCCCCAATTTATTTTTTTTCTTTTTTTTAAGGCCCCAATTTCATGAAGCATACAGGCAGAGGAGAAAGAACATGGAGGCAACACTGGATAGAAGAAATAAGGTTGAATTAGGTTTAAGTATGATATTGGTCATGTTGCTAAAAAACAAAGGAAAAAAGTAACTCTTATGTGCCTTAGTTTGCTCATGTATAAAATGGAAATTACAACACTTGAACTACCTATGCTATGTGTTAATTATTTTGTAGGCCTTAAAGCCCACATAGATATTAAGTATCTTGACATACATCAACCATTAAGATAGAGATCAGAGACAGGTGAGAAATTCAAGAAAAGGACAATGAGGAATTGAGAAGAGAGAGCACTTTCACTATTGGGAAGAACTAGGAAAGGTGGACTTTAAGTAGGAAGGAAAAATTTTCAAAAGAGAGATGAAATCCTTTTTAGGAATGGAAGAAGGTGTTAACAGAGGCATGGAGATGAGAAAGGGCAGGATAAAAACAGAAGGGACCAGATTCAGAAGTCTATTCTACCACACACAGGCAAAGCTGAGCTACTGAAGGTTTTGAATAAACTAATGATTTATTCTTTATCACACATTATGAAAATTCCTTGGAGAGAAGAATTTTTTTGAACCAAGTCAAATATTCTTAAAGATTCAAACCTTTGAAAACAGGCAGACCCTACATTAAGCAAATACCTCTTATGAAAAAAAATCAGGCTTTTTGAAACACACAAATTAAATAATAATTATTCACAATATAAAATGTTCTTTTAAATTGGGATTCTTTAAGTATTAATCTTTCTCAGTGATCTTAATGTATGCATTGATTAAGATACCCTTTATTCAGGAAAGAATCTACTATTTTAAATAAAATAGACATAATCATTTTCCATTAACCTGTACTTATTTACTAAATGAGCAACTTGTGTTAGAGTTACTATGGAGAAATCCTCAAGGCTTAGCCACACACAGTTTCCCTTTAAGATAGAAGCCCACTAAACCACTCAATGTAGAAGTACATTTCAGAGTTATCATTTCCAAAACAATAAGCAATTTTGTCTCTTTCAAATTTGAAAACCCTACTTCTTCCTCACACTAGGGATAGCCTTTTGATTAGATGTGATACAGCTAATGCAACACAGTTAACCTTCTCCATGTTAAATTAGATGGTTTAGTTTAGCTCTCAACAGTGATTAATTAAAAATACTGTGAATATATATTTCAATGGTAAAAAATTAGAACTGGATGAAAATTTAAAGTAACTTTGCTTAGATATTTTTGTCTAGTTATTGAGCTCTGACAAATGAACACATTGATCAAATAGCTATAAACTTGAGAAAATTCCTCTCAGAAAGATTTTGGCCAAGATAGAAGAGAAGGTCAACAGATACACCTGGTCAACCAATTTACCTTCCAAAAAACTATGATATAATGTCTCAAAACAAAATCTATAGCAGCAAAGAAAAGGTGAAATTATTTTTAGCCCAAAACAGCATAGAAAGCCAGCACAAGGGATCTATTTCACCAAGATAGAAGCAGAGTACAAAGCAACAGGCCAAGGCAGGCCCAACTATGGGAACAGGTCTTGGGGACAGCTGAATTAGCAGCAAAGGCTTTTAAGAGTTCTCAACCACAGAGGGTAAGAGGGATCAGAAAACTGCTCACAAGGAGAATACAGGGGTCCCTTACCTGGTCCATACACAGATCAAGGTCTTAGTCCTAAAAATAATAAACAGTATATACTTAAAACCATCAGCAAACCTCATCTGCAATGGGGATAAATGAGAAGTCTTCCCAATAAGATCAGGAGTGAAGCAAGGATGCCCATTATCATCTCTATTATTTAACATTGTACTAGAAACAATAGCAGTAGCAATCAGAGAAGAAAAAGAAATTGAAGGTATTAAAATAGGCAAGGAGGAGACTAAATTATCACTCTTTGAAGTTTATATGAGGGTCTACCTAAAAAATCCTAAAGAATCAACTAAAAAGCTAGTGTAAATAATCAACACCCTTAGCAAAGTTGCAGGATACAAAATAAACCCACATAAATCATAAGCATCTTCATATATTTCCAACACATTTCAGCAGCAAGAGTTATAAAGCGAAATTCCATTTAAAATCACCCTAGATAATATAAAATATTTACGAATCTATTTGCCAAGATAAACACAGAAACTATATGAACACAACTACAAAACACTTTTGACACAATTAAAACTAGATCTAAATAATTAGAAAAACATTCATTGCTGATGGGTAAGATGAACTAACATAATAAAAATGACAATCTTATTCAAATTAATTTACTTATTCAGTGCCATACCTATAAAACTACCAAGAAACTTTTTTACTGAATTAAAAAAAAAAAACTATAACAAAGTTCAGTTGGAAGAACAAAAGATCAAGAATATCAGGGAAATAACAGGAAAAAAATGTAAAGGAGGGGGGCCTAGCAGTACCAGATCTTAAACTGTATTATATAGCAGTGATTATCAAAACAATATGGTACTGGATAAGAGAGTGAACGGAGGATCAGTGGAATAGACTTGGGGTTAATGACCTCAGCAAGACAGTATATGTTAAACTCAAAGATCCCAGCTTTGGGGGAAAAATCCACTATTTGACAAAAACTGATGGGAGAATTGGAAAAGAGTATGGGAGAGATTAGGTTTAGATCAACATCTCATACCCTACACCAAGATAAACTCTCAATGGTTGAATGACATAGATATAAAAAGGAACTATAAGTAAATTAAGTTAACCCATAATAGTATACTTGTCACATCTTTGGGAAAGTAAAGATTTCAAGACCAAGCAAGAGTTAGAAAAAATTACAAAATACAAAATAAATAATTTTGATTACATAAAATTAAAAAGGTTTTGCACAAACAAAACCAATAAAACAAAAATTAGAAGAGAAGCAAGAAATTGGGGAAAAACTTTATAACAGAAACCTCTGACAAAGATGTAATTATTCAAATATATATGGAGCTAAATCAATTGTATTAAAAAAAATCAAGCCATTCCCCAATTGGTAGATGAGCAAGGGACATGAATAGGCAATTTTCAGATAAAGAAATCAAAACTGTCAATAAGCACATGAAAAAGTGTTCTAAATCTCTTATAGAGAAATGCAAATCAAAACAACTCTAAGATACCACCACACACCTAGGAGACTGGCAAATGTTACAGAAAAGGAAAGTAATACATGTTGGAGGGGATGTGGCAGAGTGAAAGGAGAAGAACTAAAAGAACTTTATACAGTGAGATGGATACACTGTGACACAATTGAATGTAATGGACTTCTCTACTAGCAGCAATGCAATGATCCAACACATTTGTAAGGGACTTATGAGAAAGAATAGTATCCACATCCAGAGAAAGAACTTAGGGAGCAAAAACACAGAAGAAAAATAAATTCTTGATCACATGGGTCAATGGGGATATGATTGTGTATGCATACTCTAAACTATTGCCCTAATGCAAATATCAATAATTTGGAAATAGTTCTCTATCAATGGCACATGTAAATCCCAGTGGAATTGCTTTTTTTTTTGTTATGGGGAGTGTTATAAGGGGATTTAAGGGAAAGGAGGAAAGGTTTAGGAAAGGGAACACACACTGTAATTCATCAGCAGACAGACAAAATCACCAGCATTCAGAACATTCAGCCCACAGGCAAAAAAAAAAGGTGGGGGGGGCTAGAAAAACGAGTAAACAACTAAAGAAACATCTAAACCTAGAAAATTTCTATGGAGACAAAGAGCAAGGCACAGAGTCAAAAGGAAATGGAGAGATCAAAACAACCACATTGAAAAATTTCAAATACAAATGAAAATTGGTCTCAGGTGCTGGAGGAACTCAAAAAGGAATTCAAAAATCCAAAAATACAGAGTGAAGAAAAATTGGGGAAAGAATTTAAAGTAATACAAAAGAAAACAAACAGCTTTAAAAGTAAAATTGGTGGAACTTTCAGATAAGTATGGCTTCAGAGTAGACACTGCTGGCTTCCTCCCTCAGACCCAACGACACAGATGACCTCAAAAGAACCCCTGAAAAAACAAAAACAACCATCCTCATAAGAACTAAGAGACACCACACTAAAGGGAAGCACTGAAGGTAGGTGGGACTCCTGCATTTCCACAATATAAGGGAACAAAAAGCTGACCTACCCTCCCCCACCCACCACACTGATGGAACCAGAGTTTAAGTCAGCACTGGTCAGAATCAACACGTGAGGGAGGGGCACCCCAGGACTGAACAACGGCAGCCCCAGGTCTGGGGACCTGAGTAAGACCACCAAGGACTCACTCCTGTGAATAGTAAAACCTGAAACTACAGCAGGCGGGCAAGGGGAACTCAGATCGAGGGCACCCAGAACTAGTGTGCTATAATCAATGAGTGTGCGAAAGGGATTCCCTGAAGTGAGCATGGGGCACCCACAGTTCTTGGGAGTTAAAGAAAACCACCAAAGACCCACACCTGAGAGCAATAATACCTGAAATGCCAGAAGGCAGGGGAGGGCAGACCTTGAGCTTTCCCGGGAAGACAGCACAGCTGCAGAGAACAGAGAATTTGCCTGGGGCTAAAGCTTCGATCATTAGACACTAAGAGCCAGCCCTACTCACTCAGATTTCTGACTGGAAAGGGGAGAAAAAAAACATGGAGATGGCAAACAGTGCACAGGAGCAACAGCCTCCAAACACAAAGCAAAGCAAGAAGAAGGGTGTGACTTTGGACACATTTTATGGAGTGAAAATACAAAATACAGACAAAATAGAAGAAGAAACACAAACAAATGCTCCAAAACCTTCCAAAAGAAATGGAAATTCTCCACAAGCTCTTGAAGAATTTAAATTGGAAATTATCAAAAAGATGGAAGTTTCTGGCAGGAAAAATGGGAAAGAATGCAAAAAGACCTCCACAATCTGACGGACTAAAATATGCAATTGCAGAAACAGCTCAAAGCCTCAAAAAACAGGTCAGACCGAACTGAAAAGGAAAACCAGTCTTTAAAGGTCAGAATCAGGCAGCTGGAAGACAATGATCTTGCAAAAGAGCAAGAATTAGTAAAGCAAAGTCAAAAGACTAAGGAATTAGAAGATAACATAAAATATCTCACTGACAAGCTGACAAACCTGGAAAACAGAGGAAGGAGAGACAATCTGAGAATCTTTGGCCAACCAGAAAAGCCAGAAATAAACAGTAATATTGACATTATAATACAAGATATCATCAAAAAAACTGCCCAGAGAGTCTAGAACAAGGGGAAAAATAGGCATTGAAAGAGTTCACAGAACACCCTCTACACTAAATACCCAAAGGACAACTCCCAGGAATGTAATTGCCAAATTCCAAAGCTTCAAAGCAAAAGAAAAAATCTAACAAGAAGCCAGAAAAAGAGAATTTAGATATAAAGGAATGCTAATCAGGGACACAAAAGACCTAGCAATTTCCACTCTGAACGACTGTAAGGCCTGGAACATGATATTCAGAAAGGCAAGAGAGCTGGGTCTGCAACCAAGAATCAACTATCAATCAAAACTGACTATATACTTCTGGGGGAAAGTATGGGCATTTAACAAAATAAAAGATTTCCAAGTATTCATAAAGAAAAGAACAGAGCTTTGTGAAAAGTTTGACATACAAACACAAAGAGCAAGAGAAACATGAAAAGATAAATATGAAGGAAGGGGAAAAGGAGGAAAATGTTATATTTTTCTTTTATTCAAACTCTCTTTTATAAGGACTATTATATATATTGATTTTTTATTGATGATGAATATTAATATTGATATATATTAATGAATTATATATATTGATATGTGGGGAAAATATAATGTGTAACTCTCAAAATTGTATGCATCATTAGAGTAGTAAGAATTACGCATAGGGAATGTTTGGGGCATCAAGACGATCTGGAGAAAGGGGGGGGGACAAAAAAGGGAGGGGGAGAATCGTTGATGGTACTAAGATATACTCCAAGAAATAGAAAATAAAACTAAATAGAATAATCATTCTCACACAAAGATACACATGGGAAGGGGAGGGGAAGAATTTTTCAATAAGAAGAAGAGGAAGAGAGTTTTTACATAAACCTTACTCTCAGTGAAATCAACTCTGAGAGGGATAAGCATCTAGATCCATTGGGATCTTGAATTCTATCTTATACAACAGGGTTAGAGAGAAGGGAAAACCAAGGGGGGTAGTGGTTGAGGGAACACAAAAAGGGAGGGAAGGATAGGGGGAAAGGGAAGGGAATAAAAACGGAGGGGCTAGAAAGGGAAGCATATCAAGGGAGGGGACTAGGGGGACAGATTTAAAGTAAATCACTGGCTTAAAAAGTTATAGCTAAAGAAGAAAGGTCAGAATTAGGGGAAAATATCAAAATGCCAGGGCATCCACAAGTGACAATAATAACTTTGAACATGAATGGCATGAACTCACCCATAAAATGTAGATGAATAGCAGAATGGATTAGTATCCAAAACCCTACCATATATTGTCTTCAAGAAACACACATGAGGCGGTTAGATACTCACAAGATCAGAATTAAAGGATGGAGTAAAACCTTTTGGGCCTCAACTGATAGAAAGAAGGCAGAATTTGCAATCATGATATCTGACAATGCCAAAGCACGAATAGACCTGATTAAAAGGGATAGGGAAGGTAAATATATTTTGTTTAAAGGGACTACAGACAATGAGGAAATACCACTAATCAACATGTATGCACCAAATGGTATAGCATCCAAATTTCTAATGGAGAAACTAGGAGACTTGAAGGAGGAAATAGACAGTAAAACCATATTAGTGGGAGACTTGAACCAACCATTATCAAATTTAGATAAATCAAAGCAAAAGAAATAAATGAAAAAGAGGTAAAAGAAGTGATTGAAATCTTAGAAAAATTAGAGTTAATAGACATATGGAGAAAATCAAATAGGGACAAAAAGGAATACACCTTCTTCTCAGCACCACATGGCACATTCACAAAGATTGACCATACACTAGGTCATAGAAACATTGCATACAAATGCAGAAAAGCATAAGTAATAAAGATAGACTTTTCAGGTCACAAGGCAATAAAAATCATGATCAGCAAGGGAATATGGAGACCAAATCAAAAATTGATTGGAAATTAAATAACATGATTCCAAAATATGACTCCAAAATCTGTTACTTGAAGAATAAATCATAGAAACAATTAATAATTTCATGGAGGAAAATGACAATGGTGAGACATCCTTTCAAAACATAGGGGATACAGGCAAAGAAGTACTCAGAGGAAAATTCATATCCCTGAGTGCATATATTAACAAATTAGGGAGGGCAGAAATCAATGAATTGGAAATGCAAATAAAAAACTTGAAAGCAAACAAATTAACCCCCCCAGAAGAAAAACTAAAAATCCTAAAAACTAAGGGGGAAATTAATCAAATCGAAAGTGATAGAACTATTGAACTAATAAATTAGACTAGAAGCTGGACTTTGAGAAAACCAACAAATTAGACAAAGTACTGCTGAATCTAAATTTAAAAAAGGAAAGATGAAAAGCACATTAACAGCATCAAAGATGAAAAGGGGGAACTCACCTCCAATGAAGAGGAAATAAAGGCAATTATTAAAAACTACTTTGCCCAATTATATGGCAATAAATATACCAATCTAGGGGATATGGACAAATATTTAAAAAAAATTAATTGCCTAGACTAACAGAAGAAGAAATGGTATTCTTAAATAATCCCATATCAGAAAAAGAAATCCAACAGGCTATCAAAGAACTCCCTAAGAAAAAATCCTCAGGGCCTGATGGATTCACAAGTGAATTATATCAAACATTCAAAGAACAGCTAATCCCAATACTATACAAACTATTTGACAGAATAAGTAAAGAGGTAGTTCTACCAAATTCCCTTTATGACACAAACATGGTACTGTTTCCAAAGCCAGGCAGGTCAAAAACAGAGAAAGAAAACTATAGACCAATTTTCCTAATGAATATAGATGCAAAAATTTTAATAGGATACTAGCAAAAAGACTCCAGCAGTTGATCATGAGGGTCATTCACTATGATCAAGTAAGATTTATACCAGGAATGCAGGGCTGGTTCAATATTAGGAAAACCATCCACATAATTGACCATATCAACAAGCAAACCAACAAAAACCACATGATTATTTCAATAGCCACAGAAAAAGCCTTTGATAAAATACAACACCCATTCCTATTAAAAACACTAGAGAGCATAGGAATTGAAGGGTCATTCCTAAAAAATAATAAACAGTATATATCTAAAACCATCAGCTAACATCATCTGCAATGGAGATAAACTAGAGGCATTTCCAAAAAGACCAGGAGTGAAAAAAGGATGCCCATTATCACCTCTATTATTTAAAATTATACTAGAAACACTAGTAGTAGCAATTAGAGAAGAAAAAGAAATTGAAGGCATCAAAATAGGCAAGGAGGAGACCAAGTTATGACTCTTTGCAGATGACATGATGGTCTACTTAAAGAATCCTAGAGATTCAACCAAAAAGCTAGTTGAAATAATCAACAGCTTTAGCAACGTTGCAGGATACAAACCCGTATAAGTCATCAGCATTTCTATATATTTCCAACACAGCTCAGAAGCAAGAATTAGAAAGAGAAATCCCATTCAAAGTCACCTGAGACAAAATAATATACTTAGCAATCTATCTCCTGAGACAAACACAGGAACTATATGAGCACAACTACAAAACATTCTCCACACAACTAAAACTAGATCTGAGCAATTAGAAAAACATTAACTGCTCATGGGTAGGAAGAGCCAATATAATAAAAATGACCATCCTACCCAAACTTATTTATCACTTTAGTGCTATACCCATTGAAGTTCCATTTTTTTTACTGATTTAGAAAAAACCTAAACAAAGTTCATTTTGAAGAATAATGGATCAAGGATATCCAGGAAAATAATGAAAAATAAATACAAAGATAGGTGGCCTTGCATTCCCAGATCTCAAATTCTATTATAAAGCAGTGGTCATCAAAACAATTAGGTACTTGCTAAGAGACAGAAAGGAGAAGCAGTGGAATAGACTTGGGGTAAGTGACCTCAGCAAGATGGTATATGACAAACCCAAAGACCCCAGCTTCTGGGACAAAACCCCACTATTTGACAAAAATTGCTGGGAAACCTGGAAGACAGTGTGGGAGAGATTAGTTATGGATCAACACCTCACTACCTGCACCAAGATAAACACAGAATGAGTGAATGACTTGAACATAAAAAAGGAAACTATAAGTAAATTAGGTGAACACAGAATACTATACATGTCAGACCTGTGGGAAGGGAAAGACTTTAAAACCAAGCAAGACATAGAAAGAGTCACAAAATGTAAGATAAACAATTTTGATTACATCAAATTAAAAAGTTTTTGTACAAACAAAACCAAGGTAACCAAACTCAGAAGGGAAATAACAAACTGGGAAATAATCTTCATAACAAAAACCTCTGACAAAGGTCTAATTACTCAAATTTATAAAGAGCTAAATCAATTGTACAAAAAATCAAGCCATTCTCAAATTGATAAATGGGCAAGGGACATGGATAGGCAGTTCTCAGATAAAGAAATCAAAACCATTAATAAGCACATGAAAAAGTGCTCTAAATCTCTGATAATCAGAGAGATGCAAATCAAAACAACTCTGAGGTATCTCCTCACACCTAACATATTGGCTAACATGAAAGCAAAGGAAAGTAATGAATGCTGGAGGGCATGTGGCAAAGTAGGGGCATTAATTCATTGTTGGTACAGTTGTGAATTGATTCAACCATTCTGGATGGCAATTTGGAACTATGCCCAAAGCGTGATAAAAGTTTGTACCCCAAAGAGATAAGGAAAAGGACTTTTACAAGAATATTCATAGCTGCGGTCTTTGTGGTGGCCAAAAATTGGAAAATGATGAGATGCCGTTCAATTGGGGAATGACTGAAAAAAATTGTGGTATATGTTGGTGATGGAATACTACTATGCTAAAAGGAATAATAAAGTGGAGGAATTCCATGGAGACTGGAACAACCTCCAGGAAGTGATGCATAGCGAAAAGAGCAGAAACAGGAAAACATTGTACAGAGAGACTGACACACTGTGGTACAATTGAAGGTAATGGACTTCTCCATTATTGTCAATACAATGTCCCCAAACATTCTGCAGGCATCTAGAAGAAAAAACACTAGCCAGAAGAAGAGGACAAATTGGGGGAGTAAAAACATCGAGGAAAAGCAACTGTAGCAAAGTAGGGGCATTAATTCATTGCTGATGTAGTTGTGAATTGATCCAACCATTCTGGAGGGCAATTTGGAACTATGCCCAGAGGGCGACAAAAGAATATCTACCCTTTGATCCAGCCATAGCACTGCTGGGTCTGTACCCCAAAAAGATAATGGACAAAAAGACTTGTATAAAAATATTCATAGCTGCACTCTATGTGGTGGCCCAAAACTGGAAAACGAGGGGATGCCCATCAATTGGGGAATGGCTGAACAAATTGTGGTATATGTTGGTGATGGAATACTATTGTTCAAAAAGGAATAATAAAGTGGAGGAATTCCATGGAGACTGGAATGACCTCCAGGAAGTGATGCAGAGCGAGAGGAGCAGAATCAGGAGAACATTGTACACAGAGATTGATACACTGTGGTAAAATCTAACGTAATGGACTTCTCCATTAGTGGCGGTGTAATGTCCCTGAACAATCTGCAGGGAACCAGCAGAAAAAAACACTATCCATAAGCAGAGGATAAACTGTGGGAGTAGAAACACCGAGGAAAAGCAACTGCCTGACTACAGAGGCTGAGGGGACATGACTGAGGAGAGACTCTAAATGAACACCCTAATGCAAATACCAACAACATGAAAATGGGTTCAAATCAAGGAAACATGTGATACCCAGTGGAATCGTGCATCAGCTATGGGGGGGGGGAGGAAAAGAAAATGATATTTGTCTCCAATGAATAATGTGTGAAAATGACCAAATAAAATAATGTTTTAAGAAAGAATAGAAAAATATTGTTTAGCTTTTCCTTTGCAAATATTTCAAACTGCAAAGTCTGTACTTTCTATTACAACTGAAGTTTGAGTTTTGAAATAAAAGGAATTATGGGGAAAAAAGTAAAATTGATCAGCTGGGAAAAGAGGCACAAATATCCAATGAAGAAAAGAGTTACATGAAAACTAGAATGGACCAAATGTAAAAAGAGGATCAGAAGGTTATGGAAGAAATTCATTACATAAAATTTAGAATTGGGTAAATAGAAGCTAATGACTTCAAGAGACATCAAGAAACAACAAAAAAAATCAAAAGAATTTTATAAATTGAAGAAAACATGAAGTTTCTCATTAAAAAAACTAACCTGGAAAATAAATCCAGGACATTTAAGAATTACTGGACTACCAGAAAGTCATGATTAAAAAAAACAAACTTAGATTATCATAATAATGAAAGTTAAACCTCAGCAAGACAGTATATGATAAACCCAAAGATCCCAGCTTTTGGGACAAAAATCCACTATTTCATAAAAACTGCTGGGAAAATTGGAGGACAGTGTGGGAAAGATTAGGTTTAGATCAACACCTCACCACCTACACCAAGATAAATTCAAAATGGGTGAGTGACTTGAACATAAAGAAGGAAACTATAAAGAATAGCATACATGTCAGACCTTGGGGAAGGGAAAGACTTCAAAACCAAGCAAGACTTAGAGTTACAAAATGCAAAATAAATAATCTGGAACACATCAAATTAAAAAGTTTTTGTACAAACAAAACCAATGTAACCAAAATCAGAAGGGTAGCAACAAACTGGGAAACAATCTTCATAACAAAAACCTCTGACAAAGGTTTAATTACTCAAATTTACAAAGAACTAAATCAATTGTACAAAAAAATCAAGCCATTCTCCAATTGATAAATGGGCAAAGGACATGAACAGGCAGTTCTCAGCCAAAGAAATCAAAACTATTAATAAGCACATGAAAAAGTGCTCTACATCTCTTATAATCAGAGAGATGCAAATCAAAACAACTCTGAGGTATCACCTCACACCTAGCAGATTGGCTAACATGACAGCTATGGAAAGTAATGAATGCTGGAGGGGATGTGGCAAAGTGGGGACACTAATTCATTGCTGGTGGAGTTGTGAATTGATCCGGCCATTCTGGAGGGCAATTTGGAACTATGCCAAAAGGTGATAAAAGACTGTCTGCCCTTTGATCCAGCTATAGCCCTGCTGGGTTTGTACCCCAAAGAGATAATAAGGAAAAAGACTTGTACAAGAATATTCATAGCTGCACTCTTTGTGGTGGCCAAAAATTGGAAAACGAGGGGATGCCCTTCAATTGGGGAATGGCTGAAGAAATTGTGGTATATGTTGGTGATGGAATAGTATTGTGCTAAAAGGAATAATAAAGTAGAGGAATTCCAGGGAGCCTGGAACAACCTCCAGGAAGTGATGCAGAGTGAAAGGGGCAGAACCAGGAAAACATTATACACAGATACTGATACACTGTGGTACAATCGAAGGTGATGGACTTCTCCATTAGTGGCAAAGCAATGTCCCTGAACAATCTGCAGGGATCTAAAAAATACTATCCACAAGCAGAAGATAAACTGTGGGAGTAAAAATACCGATGAAAAACAACTGCTTGACTAAAGGGGTTGAGGGAATATGACTGAGGAGAGACTCTTAATGAACACTCTAATGCAAATACCAACAACAGGGAAATGGGTTCAAGTCAAGAACACATGTGATAACCAGTGGAATCGTGCATCGGCTATGGGAGAGGGAAAGTTGGTGGGGGGGGGGGGCGGGGAGGAAAAGAAAATGATCTTTGTTTCCAGTGAATAATGTTTGGAAATGACCAAATAAAATAATGTTTAAAATTTAAAAAAAATAATGAAAGTTCTATAAAAAAACCTTCTCTGTTATCCTTGAACAAGAGAGTAAAATAGAAATTTAAAGAATCCACAGATCACCTTCTTCAGTAAATTCCCAAATGACATCTCAGAGGAATGATCTAGCCAAGTTCAAGAGTTCCCAATCTTATGACTGACTCTGCAAACAGTTATTTCCCCTAAGTTATACTAGGCTGGTTTTACATGCATAAATAACAATACAATGTTGGGGAAATCATATAATTAGCACCTCAAGGATAGTTTCTGAAGGAACCATCATTCTGTAGCACCCCTACAATGCTACCTGAGGAGTGTTCATATAACATTTACTTGAAGATCTTAGCACTATCTAGTATAATACATTCCACATTGAAATATTTCTTATTGTTTTCCCTTACACCAAATATTCCCAAAATATTAACTACATTTTAAGCTTGAAAGCATAGACCAAAAAATTATGTATCTCAATATCTAAGTTCTCTAGGTTCATTTAGAATAAATCTAATCCTTCTTCTACAGGATAGCTCTTCAAATAGTGTACTTGAAGAAACTTTTATGCCTAGTTTACACTGAGTTTTTGTTTCTCAGACTAACCATCCTCAGTTCCTTCAACCATTACAAATATGACATAGTCTACAATCCTGTCACCATTCTGGTTGTCCTACAACTTTTCACTGACTTTTCTAAAATGTGATATTCAGAACTAAACATATTTTTCAAGATGTGGTCTGGGCATGCCAGAATACCATAGGGACTCTCACCTCCTTAGTTACAGGCATTAATGTGACCTATAATTGAATTATTTTGGCTGAAATATCTTTATACTGAGCTCTCCATCTACTAAAATTCCAAGATTTTCTTTTTCTCTTTTTTTTTTACACAAACTACTATTCAGTCACATTTTCCCAGTCATGGGCTGGTGCAACTGACATTTATAAGACTTTAAATTTATTCACATTAGACCTTATCTTTATTAGATTCCTGTCAGTCACTTTAACCCAGGGAGTTCATAAGTGGATTCTGACTCTGTAATCTAGTAGATTAGCTTTCCCTCCTTTTATTAGTATGCTGGCAATATTTTTTTTAATATGCTCAATCCCAGTAGTGAGATCACTAGACCTAAGAGAATGAAGAGTATGTATATTATTCATGTATAACAGTCATTGATGAAAAAATGAAGAACAGAAAAAAGGATAAGGGATATATCCCTGGGAACAGTACAAATATCTCTCAATCAATAGTATGAAAAAATAACCTCTTTACAAATATCTGGTTATTCAAGGGCAAGGCGAGTTTTTATGACATGATTAGCTATATATTTTCCTCCATTTGTTACTTTAAATGTATACAAAGAATCTTAAGATCCCTTCCATCAAAAGCATAACTTAAAAAAAAAAGAAATGAAAAAAGTAACTTCATGGTCCTCTTTTCCATTGACAGAGAGGGTTTGGGGGAGGGTGGAGGAGAGATTTATAACCCAATCAATGTCTTTGTAGTCTAAGGGGAAGGAAAAAGAACTCATAATTTTTTTTAAATGTCCTTGACTATTGGCTTTGGCAGCTTCATTCTCTGCCTCCATAAATGCCCAGGAACTGTTTAATTTGCTGATGACTGTGATAAATGCTGGCCTCTACCTTGGAAGGACCAGTAGATAAGGAATCCTAGCTTTTAGATCTATGGCCAGGTGGTGCTTTGATGATTTAAACCAACCTGCTGAATTTTTTTTTTATTTCAAGACATTTTTTTTCAGAGCAAGCACAAGAAAAGAGATAAAGTTGTACAAAGCTCCAGGTCTTTAATTGAATTAGAACAGTGCTGCTTTGGCAGGAGACTGTTTACTGTTACAAATACTATACTACCTTTAATCTTTATTTATAATGTTACACAGTCTTCTTTTTAGTCCACTAATGCCTCTTACAAAACAAACAACAGTGATCAATTGAAGATTTTTAATCCTTGATTTATTCCGATTAGAATTTTACTTAAACTTGACCTTTTTTCACCTTGATAGCTATGAAGAGAGTTATACTAGTAGGGAGGGAGCTGCAAACTCCACTTTTCAGGCATTATCTTTTCTCCTTTACAAACATTTCATACAGGAATGTATGGAAAACCAGCCCAAGAGTAAATGAGAATTTAGGAGCTTCCTGTTCAGTGGTATTTACAGATGGAAGAAGCTTTCTGTGCTCTGATGTCCTAAAACTATAGGGCAGTACCAAAAGCACTGGTATTGGGGTTAAAAGAACTCAATCAACCCTGATGATGCTATCTTGTACCTGTGTAACCTTGAGTAAGTCATAATCACCCTCCTCTTCAATTTTCTCATCTGTAAAATGGGATTGAGGAAATTAAGGGCCCCTCCAGCTAAAAATCTTTGAGGAATACACAGTTATAAATACAGTAGGATAACAGAGTCTTAGCCACTGTTGGGGCAACAAAATTTAGGAGCCACCAAAATCAAACAAATGTACTTCCTCCATCAGTATAAAATAAATTAAGATAACCACCTATTAAGAACCATTTGTTATAAGAAGCTGTAGTAACCAACTGCCACACTTGTTCAATGATATTTGTCTTTATTTTTATGACATGAATTATTCAATAGAATTGAGATTTTTACTGCTCTCCCTGAGTATCAAAATAAATTATTCTAATTGTAGAGAGCCCATGATTTTGAATAGTGCAAATCCTATCATTGACTCTGTACATACAATTAGAGTCAACTTGTTGTCCAGTTTCCTTAGCTCTAAAATGAGGGACTGAAACCTAATATGCTCTCTAAGGCACTGTCATTTTTGGATTATATTTCCTCCCTCTTCTTCTGTTTCTGGGTTTGTTTGTTTGTTTCCTATATTTACAATATTTGCACCTAAGTTTATTAGAATTGCAAGGAGTAGAAATGTAAGGGGTTAGTATAAAAGGTTGGACTGAATTATTTAGGGGCAGGGAAACCAGGAATTTAGTCAAAATCCAAAGGGATTTATTTCAACAATTTATTTATAAAATATGGAAAAAGTGAAAGTAAGAAAATCAGAGAACGGATAGGGTAAGATATCTAGCCTTCACATTAAGTATTTTGCTCTGGCCCCTGGCTCAATTCAGGCAGGGCTAATTAGCCCTTAGCTGGATCATTGGCTTCCAATTGCCTAATTCTGGTCTTTAAGAACTGGTTTTCCTTTTCAGTTGGGTCTATCCTGCTTTTTGTGGCTTCCAGCTGTTTCTCCAATTGGAAGTTCTTGTCCTTTAAACTGTTATTTTCTTTTTGGACTATTTCCCACTTTTCTTGACAGAAGGCTTTCATCTTGTGAACAGTTTCCATTTTTTTGGAAGGTTTTGGTGCATTTATTTGAATTTCCTCTTCTACCTCCTCTGGAGACTGGGTTTTTCCTCCACAAAAATGATCCAGGGTCAACTGCTTCTTCTTGTTTTTCTTGGTGTTGGGAAATTGTTCCAGGACACTGTTTGCCATTACTGTGGTGGTTTTTCCTTCCCTTTCCAGTTAGAAATCTGAGTGAGATGGAAAGGCTCTCTGTGTATGGAGCTAAAGAGCAAGGATTTTAGCTGAGGCCAGCTCTTGAGTCTCCAACTTCTTCTGTTTGCTGCCCCCTCTCTGTGCTATCTCCCTGCTGGTGCCCACAGTCTGCACTCCTCAGCCAGCTGCCAAGGACCCAGAGGAGCCCCCTCACTCACTCCAGAGGTGTCCCTTGCTCATTCACTGATTCTAGCGTGCAATGGCTCTGACTCTGGCTCTGTAGGTGGGGTAGAGGAGGGTGGATCAGCTTGTGTTTTGGTGGAAACATTTTACCCCCTTATGGTGTGGAAATGCCCAAATCCCATGTACCTTCAATGCTGCGCCCTACTATAGGGTCTCTTTGTTCATATGAATTTGGGTTTGTTTTTGTTTTTTTTACTTTTTGAGGGAGTCTGTATTGGTAGGTGGTGAGAAGAAGCTTCCTGTATCTAGACTGCCACCATGTTTAATTGGAAGTCTAATTAGTCCTTCACTGGAGGGGACTCAGACTTGAGCAGAGGACCTGGGGATGCCTCTCTCAAGAGGGTAGGTCTCTCCTGAGGCTTATCCCATCAGAAAATCCAGGAAAGGAGTCAGCCTTTTTTCACTCACCCCATGTGGTAGTTGAAGTCTATTTGAAGACAAAAGACTGCAAAAGAGAGTTTAACATCTAGTACTGCTAGGCCCCCCTCCTTTACATTTTTTCTCCATTATTTCCCTTTATATTCTTGACCTTTTGTTCTTCAAAATGAACTTTGTCATCATTTTTTGCAATTCAGTGAAAATTTTCTTGGTAGTTTGAAAGGTATGGCACTGAAAGTAAGTTAATTTGGGTTGGATTGTCATTTTTATTATGTTAGCTCATCTTACCCATGAGCAATTAATGTTTTTCCAATTATTTAGATCTAGTTTTAATTGTGCCAAATCTGTTTTGTAGTTGTGTTCATATAGTTCCTGTGTTTGTCTTGGCAAATAAATTCCTAAATATTTTATATTATCTAGGGTGATTTTAAATGGGATTTTTCTTTCTAACTCTTGCTGCTGAGATGTGTTGGAAATATATGAAGATGCTTATGATTTATGTGGGTTTATTTTGTATCCTGCAACTTTGCTAAAGTTGTTGATTATTTACACTAGCTTTTTAATTGATTCTTTAGGATTCTCTAAGTAGACCCTGGTATCATCTGGAAAGAGGATTGTTTAGTCTCCTCGTTGCCTATTTTAATACCTTTAATTTATTTTTCTCTGATTGCTACTGCTAGTGTTTCTAGTACAATGTTAAATTATAGAGGTCATAATGGGCATCCTTGCTTCACTCTTGATCATATTGGGAAGGCTTCTCATTTATTCCCATTGCAGATGAGGCTTGCTGATGGGTTTTAAGTATATACTATTTATTATTTTTAGGAAAGGTCCTTCTATTCCTATGCTTTCTAGTGTTTTCAATAGGAATGAATGTATTGTATTTTGTCAAAGTCTTTTTCTGCACCTATTGAGATAATCATGGGATTTCTGTTGGTTTGGTTGTTGATATGGTCAATTATGTGTATGGTTTTCCTATTATTAAACCATGCTTGTATTCCTCATATAAATCAGACCTGATCATAGTGAATAATCCTCATGACAACTTGCTGGTGTCTTTTTGCTAGTATTCTATTTGAGATTTTTGTATCTATGTTCATTAAGGAGAGTGGTCTGTAGTTTTCTTTCTCTGTTTTGATCTACATGGCTTTGGGATCTGTACCACTTTTGTTTTATAAAATTAGTTTGGTAAAACACTTTCTTTGCTTATTTTGTCAAATAGTTTGTACAATATTAGGCTTAGTTGTTCTTTAAATATTTGATAGAATTCACTTATGAATCTATCTTAGAGAGTTCTTTGATGACTTGTTCAATTTATTTCTCTGATATGGGATTATTTAAGTATTCTATTTCTTGTTCTATTAATCTATGCAATTTATATCCTTGTAAATAAAAATCCATATCACCTAGATTATCATATTTATGGCCATATAATAGGGCAAAATAGTTTTTAAAAATTACACTAATTTCCTCTTCATTATTGGTGAGGATTACCTTTTTATCTATGGTACTATTAATTTGGTTTTCTTCCCTTTTTTATTAGATTAATCTGTACTTTATTTCATTTGTTTTTTTTCAAAGTACCAGCTTCTAGTCTTATTTATTAATTCAATACTTCTTTCATTTTCAATTTTATTCATTTCTCCTTTAATATTTAGGATCTCTAATATAGTTTTTATCTGGTGATTTTTAATGTGTTCTCATTCTAGTTTTATTTTTTAATTTGATTGCCCAATTCACTGATCTCTGCCTTCACTGATTTATTAATATATGTGCTCAGGGATACAAATTTCCCCCTGAATACTGCTTTGACTGTATTCCACAGATTTTGATAGGATTTCTCATCATTGTCATTCTCTTCAATGAAATTATTGTTTCTATAATTTGTTCTTTAACCAACTGATTTGGGAGAGTCATATTATTTAATTTCTAATTGATTTTTATTTGTCTCCCCATGTATCCTTAATAAGTAATATTTTTACTGCATTATGATGTGAAAAGGTTGCTTTCATTATCTCTGCTCTTTTGCATTACTTTGCCATTTTTTATGCCCTAGTAAATGGTCAATGTTTGTGAATGTACCATGTCCTACTGAAAAGAAGGTGTATTCCTTTTTGTTCCTATTTATTTTTCTCCATATTGCTATAACTCTATTTTTTCTAAGATTTCATTCATACCTCTCATTTCTTTCTTATTTATTTATTTTTGTTTGATTATCTAGATCTGATAGAGCAAGCTTCACATCTCCCAGTAGTATAATTTTACTGAACTCCAGTAGTTTCTCCTTTAAAAATTTAGATATTATACCAATTGGTGCATATATGTTTAGTACTGATATTTCCTCATTGTCAATGCTGCCTTTTATCAGGATGTAATTACTTTCCCTATCTATATTACTCAGATCTATTGTTACTTTGGCTTTATCAGATATCATGATTGTGACTCCTGCATTCTTTTTCTCAGTTGATATCTAATAGATTTTGCTTCACCCTCTTACCTTTTCCCTGTGTGTGTCTAACTGCCTCATGTGTGTTTCTTGTAAACAACATATGGTAGGATTTTGGTTTCTCATCCACTCTGCTATTTGCTTCCATTTTATGAGTGAGTCCATCCCATTCACATTCAGAGTTACAATTACCACCTGTGTATTCCTCATTATTTTTAGTTCCTCTCTTAGTCCTGCCTTTCCTCCTTTCACTATTTCCTGCCATACCAGTGTTTTGCTTTTAATCAGTCCCCCTATTCCCCACACTTATTTTACTTTCCTTCCCAACCCCTCCCTTCTTATTCCCCTTATATTTTTCCATAGGGTCTATTGAATTCCCTCCCCCCTATATTTACCTCTCTTTTGCTACTTCCTGTCCCACCCTACCCCCTAAAATTTTCCCTCTAAAATTCCCTGTAGAGTAAGATAGAATTTGATACCCCAATGGAACTAAATGCTATTCCCTCTCAGATTTGATTCTACTTAAAGTAAGGTTTAAGTCTTACTTATTAGCTCTCACTTCCTCTCTTTCTTATAATAGTGTTCTTTCCTTCCCCCTCCCATGTGCCTCTTTTTATAGGATCACTTATCCTATTTTTATTATTCCTTTAAGTTTTTCTTGCTGCCATCCTTTATTTCCCCCATTTCGTTCTTTACATATTATCTTAAACCACTTAGTACCCCAACCACTAACTTTGAATAATTATTCTAACTACTATG